>NC_069499.1:1168773807-1169073807 GCF_027579735.1 Bombina bombina
ATTCACTTTAGGTGTTTTGGGGTGGTAACTGTCATAGAGCCGAGCGTTGTCAGTTCTCCCTTAATTTGCCGACTTGATTTCTCTGCTTCATAGTGTCCCTGGAAAATGTTTTCAAATGTTGGCAGTTATGATGGCAATACCTTTGAATTAGGGTGTCCAAACTTTGCTCTCCAGAGGTTTTGGAACTACATTTCCGATGATGCTCAGCCAGCATTTTATCTAGCTGAGCATCATGGGAAATGTAGTTCCAAAACCTCTGGAGAGCAAAGTTTGGACACCCCTGCAAGTTTGAAAGAAATAATTGTTGCATACTTTAGATAAAAAAAGAGATCAAAGGCAATGTAGCAATCTCTTTAGACCAGTGATCTTGCAGAGCTCTTGTTTGTCAGTATTTTTAGTTAAGCAGTGAAAATAAATTAATTTCTAAATAGAAATGTGGTATTATTGGTGGTGAATTTAACCCTTAAAATGTAGGGGTGTTATAAAAGGGTCTCTCTAAATTACATGGTGGGTGGGTCACAATTTTCTATATTAATGGATATAAAGCAAAAAAAGGAATAAGGACAGTACATCCAGACTGGACCGGGTACACATCCCATGACCCACAAACAGGCCCAGCTTTGGTTGCTAATACACTCACATAAAGCTCCTCTGTTTGCAGAGTCACAGGCAGTTAACCCCGGGTCTGCCAGGGTGCAGGTCCTTAGGGAGAATTACAGAAACAGACAATACAATACAACACACATAAAGTCCAGCACTCACAAACAAGCTCTCAGCTAGGATAAAAAAACAAAACCGGAAGAGTTAGTTACCGCATTTGGCCAAAAGGGACAAGCCCAGGTACCACATCAAGGTCTCTTCCACTCACCTGGGTCCCTACTACAGCCACACAACAGCAGCCATGCACACAAATGCAAGCTAATAATCAAACAAACTGGGATATATGGATATAAAACGGTATGTTTCATTGCTGTAGTAAAAAAGCATAAACAGTGGGTTTTTGAAAACATTGCAATATATATTATTCATAATTGTCAAAGGATTTTACTTTATTTTTTTTACTTAATTTGTGCAGGGTTTGTTAGTTCCTGTCACAGCCCCACCATGGGGCTGTAATCTCTGTTGGAAGGCAAAAGAGGAGGTTTCCCTCATAAGTGGTTGCTAGGAGACAAGTGCACTAGCTCCAGTCAGTTTCTCACTCATGCCTAGTAGAGGACCTTTACTGCAAAAATCATGTGACAGGAGGATGATGGGAAAAAAAATATGTACAAATACCACCTCTTCCAAAAGACAATTCAAAGTATGTATTACTACTGAAAATGATTGTCAATTTTTAAATAATATTCTGATTCTTTCTACCATTATAGTGGTAGTCATTACTGTGAACTGCCTAGCAGAAGATGTGGTAAAAAACAATCAAAACAAAAGTAGCAAAAACTACTTAGCTGAGCTGGCTTCACAGGATACACGTGCACTAGCAGACACTTGAACTAACAGACACGTGCCCTAATAATGGGAAGTCTGTTTTTTTATCATGCTCAGTAGAGGACTTTTGCTTCAAAAATCTTGTGACAGGAAGCAATAGTAGAACTTAAGCTGTCATCATGGCAGCTCCCTTTCCTTCCTGTAGGCAGAGAATTTCTAGGTGCTAATTTTTGTAAAAAACAAGTAAATTGTTTGCTGATTTTTTAACACAATCTGTTTCTTATTATGTTTAACGATAAAAGTGTATATCCTGCGCAGATAACAGAAGGGAAAGGGGATATGAAATACCTCTGGCTCTCCTCAGCGGGTCCCTAGTGTACCCAATATGAAAGTAGAAAATAGATGGGGGTGGAGGTGAGCGCCAAAAAAGGCTGAGGTAGGGAATGGGGACACCTGTTAGACTGATAGAGCGGTGTCCACAATGTAGGTTCTCTTGTTGACGTTGGTGGAATCGATGTACAAATAGTATAATAACTATAAATTAGTTGTAAACTTTAAGAATGTATATCAATGTTTAATCCACACAAAAATGTTAAAATATCTCAGATCTACTTAAAAACATACACAATCCTAAAAATAGAAATAAAAATAACAATCATATAAAATCATGGATCCATGTTACAATAAAATAAATGCAAAAAATGGGAATGCACAATAAAAACCTTTTTGCAATAATTGATCTTATAGACCAAGTATCCTAATTAGGCCACGTGTCCTAATTGGAGTAGTTTATTTAGAAACAGTCCAGATGGTGGTAAATGTTCTTATGGTTATATTTGTCCAATTAAATCACAATATGGCAAAAAAATTAGTGTCTCTGTCCGTGACCAATTCTGAAATAATTCCAAAGCAGTGTGTGTCCTGTGCCTGAAATGGTGAGAAAATGGAAAATCCAAAAATGTGTGATCACTTTAACATCATTACTATCATTACTTTAACAAACACACACACACACACACACACACACACACGCATATATATATATATATATATATATACATATATATATATATATATATATATATATATATATCTTTCTTTTACTAAAGGAGAGCTGTTTCATATCCTTTTAAACTTCCCTTACATATTTGACCAATTTTCTTCTCTCCTGGACCTGGGTAGAGTAAAGGACATATAAAAATGTGTCAGCCTTGCAAGTGTATGGCTGTTGACTCCTTATAGAATGGATTGATATACCTTGACTGAAACTCTTTCTTGAAGAAAACTCAAAGAAGTACATACAAGGAATAAGAAACTAGTTTAAAGGGACAGTTTACTGTAAAATTGTTTTTCCCTGAATGTGTTCCCCATGACTTGTTATACCAGCTGCAGCATATAAAATGTATGGGAAATTGCTCATTTATGCTTCTTTGTACAAAAGAAATAACTGGATTTGCTCTTTGAAACCACAGCCCATAAAATAGGCTAAACTTGCAGACAGATCGGATCTCGTTATCTTATCACTCAAATGCTTCCCTTTCTTATCTCTGTACAATACTTAGAAAGAACAATTGAAAATTAACATTTCAGATTTTTATCTCTTACACCTCCCATTGTGAGTGTAATTTGTTCTGCTGACTGTGTTTACATAGTTTGTCAATAGCCTATACCTAAATATAGAAACTTTCAGTGTAGGTAGGGAACCTACAGGCTAAATCAGCTATTTCAAATGCCAATATAAAGGCAAAAGAGCTATTTGTAAACAATTTAATACACTCCAGCAGGTAAAATGGATAATTGGAAACAAATTAAATGAGATAAAGTTTTTGGGTAAATTGTCCCTTTAATATTGTAAAATATTGAGTTAAAGACTCAGAGTTTAAATATATACTAATTATTGTTTTTGACAGTAATAGCAAAGGTTACTGGATGCTGTCATATGGACAATAATCAGGCTGGTGACAGAAGATTGTTCAGTACTTGGCTCTTGCATACGGACAGTGATATACCTGGCATAAGCTGACAGTATGAATGGCTGGTTATTAGCAAATCAGGGCGTACTTGCTACTCCTTTAACTGTTTTGCTACCAGATTCATCTGGCTTTGCTACACACAATAGCAGGTCATAAAGAGTTAAAAATGTGAGCGAGGTATTTTGAGTTCACACAGCAGATTAGACTCTTCATATAATCCCTAGCTGGGAAGAATGAGGACACCAAATGACATAGCGTGACAAGGGTAGAACAGGGGTCGACAAAAATGCTGTAAACTTATGAGCCGCCTCTAATACAGTTGTCTAAAAGTTAAAAAAAAAAAAAAAAAGTAGTTTAAGCTCCTGTAAATCCTCTTCCAAAAATCCTTTTCATCGTTACTGGACAGCTCCAAACAGCATCTTGGATATTCAACAACAAAAAAGACTTTTCCGTTCACTTCACTGTGGTTATTTAAATGTTATAAATAGGCATGGTGCAGCAAATTAAAAGGATATTAAACCTAAAATGTTTATTTTCATGCAATTTTAAACAACTTTCTTATTTACTTGTATAATTATCATTTTTTTCTTCTTCATTCTCTTGGCATCTTTTGTTAAAAAGCAGGAATGCATGCTTAGATGCCGGCCCATTTCTAGAGCACTATATGGCAGCAGTTTTACAAGAATGTTATCCATTTGCAAGAGCACTAGATGGCAGCCATATAGTGCTCTAGAGGCCTACCTAGGTTTCTCTTCAACACAGAATATCATGGGAACTAAGCAAATTTGATAATAGAAGTCAATTTGAATCTTTTTTTAAAGGGTATGCTCTGTCTGAATTACAAAAGAAAATGTTTGGGTTTCATATCCCTTTAACTCCTTGATTACCATAGCAAAGCAAGGCTCACACATTTTTTGAGGTTCTATCAAGCCCGGGAACCATAGATTTATGGAGCCCTGCTTATGTATATATCAATATATAACGTCAACAGACCAGCTGAAATGGAGACAGCTAATTTTTAGGTTTATATAAAGAAGTGTACCAGTTTGTGATGAATTCTCATTTTGCCGATTGATTGAGATTTCTACTGTGTCTGCATTCAGATCCCTACTGTGTCTCTTCTGTGTAGCTTATTTTTGTGTGTCAAAAATACATTAAAATGCTGAAAACATTTATCAAAGACTCTAACCACATCAATTATATAAGTCGTTTATGGTATTGTAATTATCACTAACATTTTAAAGTAGGAAAAACGGTTTAAGGCCAAGTTTAGATTGATAAATAGGTCAACATTTTCTCTGCAGGCCCAAACCTATTCCAGCAGGAGCCAAAGGAGGGTCTTATCCGGGGAGCACGTTAATACCACATTACAAAATAAAATAAAAAATGTAATTGCTCTATATCAGAAAAAATGTATTATTTCCCTGCTAGACATTTGCTTTGTGGAATCTACATAATAACATTTATCCTAAAATAGGAAAGACAATGAGCGCCTTCAGCCACACCTACAAAAGAATGGATCAGCTGATTGGTTTATTTGGCCATATACTTGTAAAGTGGCTAGACTGAGAGCATATAAGGCATTCTACTATCAATTTTGCTTGTATTATTTAGAATCTGCCAATCAAACAGGGCTGGGGGCTGTTGCTCAAATAATTATCTACTTTAAGCATATGGAGCAGGTTTTTTTATTTATTTTAATTTAATTTTGTGTTTCCTTTATGGAGTTGAATGATGGAGTAGCATAATCTTATTTTAGGGGAGGGCATATTTGCGTCTGATTTCTTTGGGACATGAGAATAACTAAAGGATTTATTGTGTACATTTGTGCATCTTATATGTAAAGCAGTGATTTTAAATATTTGGGACAACTGGATCTGATTTGCAGCAAGTAGTGTCTCATTTGGGGATGTACAGTAAGTTTGTCTCACTTTGAGAAACAAAATTGATTTCATAATAGCAGGTCTGAAATGGGTGGGTGCAGGAATGATGTAGTTAGACAGAAAGGTCTAAAGGAGACAAGCACATTTGAGATGATAAAGTGTTGATCTAGTCTAGGGGGAAAACCTGGGTGCAAATGGATATCAAGTGGTATGCTGGAATCATCTAAAAAACAAATAGGTTGTACTTGCCTGGAATTATTACTGTCAACTTCCTGTTCTAATCCTCCTGTTGATTCAGTGTTCTCTCAATATTTTATACTCAAATGGCTTTTATTGGGCCTCAGAGACCAGTCCTAACAGGTCCTCTTCATACATTAGGTTTACGTACATTAAAGCTCATAATTCTCTGCTGCAGATAGCACACTTAGCCTCTTGTCTCCAGAGTATATTAATCTGTGCAGCTCTCACACTACACCACCTAACTCTTCACATTTTAATAAAATAAGACACAAAGAAGTATCTTAAAAAATCATTCACTTTTTTTTTTTTAACAAATGGATCTATACAAACTTGTATATTTATACTGATGTCTACAGACTAACATACTAACACACTTACAGATATGTTTTGGAAGAAAAACAGTTAACTCCTGTCATGGGAACATCCAATAGGTTTTCTGGGCCTTCCCCTGTATATGCATAAGCAATGTTTTATCTTGCTAATGAATCCAATTTCTACAAATACACTTTCTGACCAATAAAGTGGCCATGGCACACTACGTTGTCATTAATGATGACGTTAACATTGTCAAGAAAAAAGTTAACCATCTCGTGTTTATCATACTTTTATCTTGTAGACTAGACATGTGCATAGGCAAAAAGCTTTGTTTTTGATGAATTTAGCCACTTTTTTTTGTGGCATTGGAGAATAGTTTACTGGGTCATTTGTTTGGTCCAAATTGTAATGGTATTTTTCCTATGGAAACGTCTTCACATCATCATAGGGGCAGCTGCACTGCAGCCCAAATGAGCACACGGTGGTTTAAATATTTTTTTAAAAATAAATAATTTATATATATAGATTTAAAGGGACATGAAACCCAAAAATTTTCTTTCACAATTCAGAATACAATTTTAAAAAACTTTCTAATGTACTTCTATTATCTAATTTGTTTCATTCTCTTGATATCATTTGTTGAAAGAGCAGCAATGCACTACTGGTTTCTAACTGAACACATGGGTGAGCCAATGACAATCATTATATATATGCATCCACCAATCAGCAGCGAGAACCTAGGTTCTTTGCTGCTATAAAACTTGCCTAGATAAACCTTTCAGTAAAGGATAACACGAGAAGGAAGCAAATTAAATAATAGAAGTAAATTGTAAAGTTGTTTAAAATTGTTTTCTCTATCTAAATCATAAAATAATTTTTTTGGGTTTCATGTCCCTTTAAGTAAAACATATGAAATAATCGAAAGACTGATATAAAAGTTATTGGCATAAACAAGCTGAGAGTGTAAGGGGCAGACTCAGATACAAAGTAGCTTCACACACAAACACTTCCAGAGTGACAAACAGACACACATATAGCCTCACATTCACAGTCCTTACTTCTTCTCCTTGGCTTTCCCCCCTTCTGAGCCTCACTCATTGAGTTAGAAGCACCCTCTTTTCCCATATCTTTTTTGGATTTGAAACCCTCTCCCCATCTCTTATTCTAAGTCCCCAGCTCTACTTTTAACTTCCATCTTTCTCTCCCCTCTTCTTATATTTTATCTGTCACTTCAGTCATATTTCATATCTTCCATTACAAAGCTACATCTCTTTCTGCTGCACTCAGTTTAACCCCCCCCCCCATATTGTTTCTTACATTTTCCCATTTTCCCCTTTATATTTGAATCTCTCCTTCCTTCTGTGGGGTTGAAAGCACATACCCACATATACACACAGGCTTGTTAGCTATCACTGGCAGCGTTACACAGCCACTCACCCTCCATAGCTCTCACATACCTTCCCTAACATGCTCACACACTTATCTATTTTTTCGAAGCACCTTCTTATGCACACAAAGCCTCAACAGTTGTGCATTTATGCCCTAAGGCATATTCTTTTATTTGCTTAAGGTAACAACAGCAGTGCACTGCCACACAGACTAAATTACCCAGCTGTCAGCAGTCACACAATGACTGAGCTGATGGGTTAGTGTCACAGTGGATAGTCATCTTCAGATAGGAAATGTGGTCTGATAAGTGCTTGAAGTGGACTATCACACATTAACAGAAACAGGGACTTCACAGGCTCGGATATGTTAGAGAGGATACACACAAATACAGGGCTGGTTTATTTAAGAAGGAACATTCACAGGCCAGTGAAATCTTTTAGCAGTAGTAGTCTGGAGTGTCATGTGATTTCAGATTGGCGAATTTTGACTTAATGACTTACAAACTAGACTTGGTGCTAGCCAGTTAATTTCTCTACATTCATGAACTACACTTCTAGTCTGGCTAGGTGCATATTGACCAACTGGACATTCACAAACTAACCTCATGGGCTGATTAACTGCAGATTGGGCAGCTGGTAAGGGACAAACTGGGCATTTAAAGACTAGACTTTAAAATACTGAATTTGAGGGGTAGACACTGAAAAAGTGGAGTCATGTTTTTTTCAGTAACAGTTAAAGGGACATATAATCCAACATTTTTCTTTCATGATTCAGATAGAGAATACAATTTTAAACAACATTCCAATTTACTTCTATTATCTAATTTGCTTCATTCTTTAGATATCTTTGTTGAAGAAATAGCACTGTACATGGGTGAGCCAATCACACGAGGCATCTATGTGCAGCCACCAATCAGCAGCTTCTGAGCCTATTTAGATCTGATTTTCAACAAATTATATCAAGAGAATAAAGCAAATTAGATAATAGAAGTAAATTGGAAAGTTGTTTAAAATTGCATGTTCTTTCTAAATCATGAAAGAAAAAATGTGGGTTTCATGTTCCTTTAAGCCCCCTACACATCGAGAGTGGTGGGTTTATTCTGCAGCATGCATTATTAATGTAGGAATACCAGGAAGTGGAGAGTTATTAGCATGAATTATTAAAGGCTATTAGCTCCTATTGTGTTAGTGTGCAGAAATGTGTTGCATTTGGCTCAAAGAAAAACGTATATAGAGATCACTTAAGTTCCAAGGTTATTTCACACAATAACTCAATGTGAAAAAAGTCAATTCCTTACCCAACCAAGTATCAGTCAGAGTTTTACTTGCATGATAAATAAGTACAGAATTAGATTTTCACAGCTTGCTTAAATGTAGAACACATATTAAATAGAAATGCAGAGCATGTACCCATTTATAAGAAGTACTTTCTCTAGAGGGGGAGTGGCCTCTTGAGTTAGTTGAAGGAGGAGCTTGATTAGTAGGTCAGGGGAAGACTGGACGCTTCTGAAAAAAGATGTTTCTGAAATGAGAGAGATGCTTTGTTTTCACTTCTTGAATGACACAGACTATGTTGTTCTCTCCCTCTGGAGCTGCCAAATTCTGTATTGTTTATCTCATCTGTAGCATTACCCTCTGTACTATATAACTCCCTCTTGCAGAGGCTTATGCTGCACTGTTTTCCTACATGGTGTAGCACACAATGACACAATGTATTGCTCCCTGTGACTATACAGGTGGTTGCATTTTGTCCACTTAAAGGACACTCAAGTCAAAAGAAACTTTTATGATTCAGATAGAGCATGCAGTTATTATTATTTATTATGCAATTCTCCTGCATTGAGTGGTCCTGCATTACTTTGCTCCTGTTGGGGTTTCTAACTTGTTGTGCCTGTGGAAGAGTGTTAGAGGCTGCAGTGTTTTGCTTCTTTCAATCTGCTACAGGATTTATTGTTTTGCACAGTGTGGATTACACAGCCTGTATTGTTGTACCCCTCGTTCAGATGGCACATTGTTTGCCCTCAATAGGATATGGTATATGCTGAATTGCTATACTGATCATGGGGTTTGTACAGACAGCATTGTTTTACAGATCTGGTGCTGGCATAGAGTTAACTGTTGTACCCTGTAGGGGAGTCAGACTGTGCTGTGTTGTCCCTGTACAGATGACATAGCCTGCACTATTTTATCCCTCTTTAAGTCACCAAAGCTACATGCATTTATTTTTCTAGGGGTGTTACATACTTTATCTATTTTTTCCTCTTTTAGGTTGCCTTATTTTGCCCCTCAGTGCATTGCATATTTGAATGAATGTTGTCAGTCCCTGAGTTAGTGTGTTACAGACAGCATTGTTTGCCCCACTGAGAAGTGTATCTGTTTGGGATGGTTGCCTGGTGGGCTCTGGCTCCGGGCTATTAATAGATCGACACAGGAAGGACTCCTGTAACTCAAGCTGTGCTGTCTCATCTGTTCCACATGACTGGTTATTACTGTGCAAGGGTCGGGGTATTAACTTGGCCAGGCAGGAGAGGTTATCAACAAGCAGCACATAGGTAAGGGGCAATGAGAACTTTTGTTATATGGTGTGTTCTGCATAGGTATCCAACTCTCAAGGCTCTCCTGTTTATCTGTGCCAAGATTTGCACACATCAAATTGTGCTTATTCACTTGTATCTGGCATTTCAACCCCTGTACGTCTGCTTTTTACTTATAAAAACGTCAAAACCTCTCACTTTGCTTCTTCATTTGCACAAAGCTTTTCAAACCTTATTGGTCTCATTTTTGCAGGCACTGAGCTTTATCTCAAGTCTCTGTTTATAAATGTACCTTCCTATTTCCTCAGTTTGCTTTTTCTTATATTTCCCAAGCTCAGAGGTGTCCCCTGTACAGTTTGTAACACCTGCTCCATAGTGAGAGAGGTTTTAAATACAAAAATACTGAAGCTAGTTATTGCAGTAATAGGGATAAAACATGTTACGCATCAGTTGCTGACTTCACCCAAACAACACAGCCAAGTCAAAGAAACAGGAGAGGACAGAATATCATGTATGGGAAGTACTGTATCAGTTTGATAATGGTGTAGTAACTATAAACAAGCAGTGCGTAATTGTGACTCGAAATGTGACACAGAGGCACTTGACATAACATTGTTCCAAACTCAGGATTGCTGAGCTCTACATATACTGTATGTACTTGTTTGTGTTTTCTTTTGTCTTTTCAGTGTCTATATTTGTGTATCCTGTCTTTTTCTTTCATCTTTTTCTTTCACTCTCTTTCTTTCTTGCTGCCTGCCAATGCTTTTTCTTCCCCTACATCCCCTTTTAATACTTTGTTTAGCTCTCTGAGCCTCTGATCTGTGTCTCTTAATGCACTGCTGTGCTTTGTTTTTCTGCCTCAGTTTTATATCACTCTATTAACTTTTCTAGCAAAATACACACACATCTATCTATCTATCTATCTATCTATCTATCTATCTATCTATCTATCTATCTATCTATCTATCTATCTATCTATCTATCTATCTATCTATCTATCTAAATATATAAGCATTCTAAAATTTAAGCTACAGTCTCTTGTGGGATTCCAAAATTTTAGCAGCAAGTTCTCTAATTTCTCTATAATACAGGACCTATACCGTTTCTAAATTTTAGGAACAGGTTCTGCAGAATGGGTGAGTATAGACTGAGGGCTAGATTTATCAATGCTGAGGCGTACAGGGGCGCGTATACGCGCCCCTGTACGCCTCAGCTCGCCTGTGGCGGGGCGAAATTACCCGCAGGTAATTAACATTGCACACGAGCGCAATTTTGCGCTTGCGTGCAATCCCGCCCCCTGCCCGCGCACAGCCAATCACGCGCGGGCAGGAGCTGTCAATCTCCTCGGTCGGACTCGACCGAGGAGATTTCATTTCGCCACAATAGAGGTGGCGAAGATGTTAGGGAAGCAGCGGTCTGGTGACCGCTGCTTGATAAGTTGCGGCGAGCAAGTTCTTGTGAGAACTTGCTGCCGCAAGGGCTTGATAAATCTAGCCCTGAATCCTACCACTGTATATAGCTTGTAGCACGCATTGCCACCATGAGCTTGATTAATCAAGCCCTTCTCTCCCCCTTTGACTGCAAGTTCGCACAACGAACCTGCATTCAGGATTTATCAAACAGCGGTCATAAGACTGCTGCTTACCTACCCTGTTCTCCACCTCTTAGGTGGAAAATTTCAATCTCCCTGGTCTCGTCTGACTGGGGAGATTGACAGCTCCTGCCCATGCGTGATTGGCTGTGCACAGTTAGGGGTCCGGGGTTGCATGGGAGCGCACAGGATCGCTTGTGTGTAATGTTAAATGCGGGCAGCGGTTTGCTGCCTGCCAGAGAAGAAGCCGGGCGGACAGGGGCGAATATGTATGCCCCTGTCCACCACAGAATGATAATTGAATCCCCATATAGTTATGCATATATGAGATATAGAGGGAGAGGCATGGAGGTTGCAAAGATAATATGTAGTCAGAAGAGAAGTGATTGCTAAAGGTGGTATTTGAGCCAGTCTTGCTGTATCAGTGGTTCCAGAAGAGCATTCAGTGAGGGGGGTATAGGCAATAAGGGAGGAGGCACCGACTGCTTAAAAGGACACTCAATCAGAATTAAACTTTCATTATTCAGATAGAGCATGCAATTTTAAACAACTTTCCAATTTACTTCCATTAACAAAATGTGCACAGTTTTTTTATATTTAAACTTTTTGAGTCACCAGCTCCTACTGAGCATGTGCAGGAATAAGCGTGTTTATGCTTTTGTGAATGGCTGATTGCTGTCACATGGTACAGGGGGAGTGGAAAGAGACATAAATTTTAAAATTGTCAGAAAAAAAAAACTACTACTCATTTGAAGTTCACACTATGGCCCCTATTTATCATAGGTCTTGAGGACCTGATCCGACAGTGCGGATCAGGTCCGCAAGACCTCGCTAAATGCGGAGAGCAATACGCTCTCCGCATTTATCATTGCACCAGCAGCTCACAAGAGCTGCTGGTGCAACGCCGCCCCCTGCTGACTCGCGGCCAATCGGCCGCCAGCAGGGAGGTGTCAATCAACCCGATCGTATTCAATCGGGTTGATTTCCGGCGATTCCTGTCCGCCTCATCAGAGCAGGCGGACAGGGTTATGGAGCAGCGGTCTTTAGACCGCTGCTTCATAACTTGTGTTTCTGGCGAGTCTGAAGACTCACCAGAAACACGGCCCTTCAAGCTCCGTACGGAGCTTGATAAATATGGGCCTAAGTGCTATTGTCTTGTTATCTTGCATTTGTTGATTATGCAAATCTTCTGTGTTGACTGGTTCTTTAAGTCACTGCAAGCTCTCTCCTGCCTCGCCACTTCTGTTATTCTATGCAGCTGTTTCACTATATCTTACTCATATCTCAATTCTTTAGTGAATAAACTGAATAGAGTAACATAGGAATTTGTGAAGCAGAACTTAGTGAATTTTGCCCACTGCAGAGAATGTACCAGGGTTCTGGAGGGTGAGAAGCCAATGCCAAGATTAAACAAGATTAAATGTAAGAAACTGAATGTATAAAATCTGATGTATGTAAAATTCTATATTACTTGTCATCCTGCTAGTGTAGATCATACTAGTGAGTGTAAACCCATTTGATCCATATTAATACCATTGCTTTGTTACCTTAAAATACAGTTAAAGTATACAAAAGAGTTATCTCATACTATTACTCACGCTGCTAGTAATTATGTAACAATGTGCTGATAGTCACTAATAATTATGTATCAAAAATTAAAAAAGAAAAGAGCAGTTAACAAATCATTAACTACTAAAGAGTGACCTAGACCGCACTAGAGTACAGAAAAATAGGCTATAATGCATCTGTCTGCTAAGCATACTTAAATACACCACAATGATAAAATACATAAAAAACATATACGTAAGTATGTGAACAAATGTCCTAGCAAAAGACTCTTCAGTGGTACCCACAACTGCCTGGAAAAAAGGAGCATATAAGTGCAAAAGCATGCTCCCAAACTTGTGATCCTCTTTTCAGCTTGTGGGCAGATATTAGCAGTGAATTATTCAGAGAAATGGATACATTTCGATTATTTGAAACATCAAATGCAGGATATTCAGGTGTTCTTGCAAAGGGGTAAAAATGGGCAAAAACACAAACCTCTTCAGGGCTATCTCAAGCTTTAGATTTAGAAGCAGGTAAGGTTTGCCTTCCCTCTCATAGCAACTACTGCCCACTTAACTGCTGATCCTCATGACGTTTGCTCACCAACAGATGCTTCATCTCTCCAAGGTGAGTGTTTATCTGGTTCTCAGTTTACATAATGCGGCCACTGATCTTGAGCAACAGCAAGGTAGTTTTGTCACATACTACCGCTCCACCACATGTGCCAAACAATTGCCAGGATGACGTGTTTCGTCCCCCTTCCACTTTAGGGCTGGCCGGGGGGTTCGTCAGATAGTTTGCAGTGTTGCTGAGCAGTCCTTAAAAGCAGGTACCCAGTCACGCCTCCATTTTATTTAAAGGTGCCACACATTAAAAGCTCTGTTAGAGCATTTCACTTTGTAACTTTGTTACTAATATCCTACTATCATGATATACCGTATATTGCTTGATCAGCATGGCATATTTCTAAACCCTTATTAGATTTATTTAGGCTTGGGGAAAATGTTATTTTGAAAGGAACATAGGATACTTAGACATGCTATATAAATTACACAAAGGGGCCAAATTATCAATGTGCGGACGGACATGATTCACTGTAGCGGATCATGTCCACCGCACATCGATAAAGAAAATGCTTGTGCAATGCTGCCCCCTGCACATTCGTGGTCAATTGGCCGCTAGCAGGGGGTGTCAATCAACCCGATCGTATGCAATCGGGCGGATTGCTGTCCGCCACCTCGGAGGTGGCAGATGAGTTAGGGAGCAACGGTCTTAAGACCGCTGCTTCTTAACTCCTGTTTCCGGTGAGTCTGAAGGCTCGCATGGAAACAGAGACATTGGGGCCCATACGGGGCTTGATAAATAGGCCCTAAAGAGTCAAATACAGAACAATGAAAATCAAGATAGAGTCATTTCCAATTTTTAATTTTAGGTATAACTTTTTTTTTTAAAACTACAACCTTATTTTGTATGGCATTCAATGTGAAGTGGATGTCGTGGTGTCAGGGAGTCTATGGATATATGGATGTAGCCTGAGCGCCTCAACTAGAGGGCTAGGATGTGAATAGGTAGTACACGTGTATTTATTAATGACAATAAATGTTGACAATTAAAACAATAATTAAAACAAAAGTTTAAAACAATAAATAATATGCAATATGCAAAGGTACCTATGTGAAATATTCAAATAGTACATTAACATGGATCCATGTTTATCAACATACAAAAAGACTGGTAACATGTGACAGTAGACAATCTTGATAATAATATACAAATAAAATATATATATATATATAGAAAAAGTACCACTAAAGAAAGTACCACTAAAGCAGTACTACACCTTGGTACACAAATGGGGCACTAAGCGCCCAGCGGGGTCTTGGCCGTGGTGTAGGGAGAAGTCACAAATTGTTCCTATCAGTTGAGTGTAATTTGTAATCCCAGGTTCAGTGAAAATATGAAGTAGAATTTCCAAGCGTATACTTAGGTAGAGTCCAATATAGTTATGTTATAGATTATCCCTCATTAGTGATGGTGTAGGAGAAAAAAGGGGATGTAGCTGAAAGCTCAAAAAATAGTGCAAAATAGTGAGAGAAAAAAAGGATAATCCTTCAACAAAGGATAAAAATACAAAAATGTAAAAATTTGAATTTTTTTAGCAGAAATTGCCAAAAGATGCCATTGATGAAAAAAAGATGAAAGAATTTGCTGAAGTTAGGATAAATACATTCGTAGGTACAATGTAAGTCTAAGTGATGAAAGTTAGTGAATTAAAAATTATTCTCAAGGTTCAGTTGGGTGTTGCGAGATTAGTGCAGCTGGGTGCTGCAGGGTTAGTGCTGCGACCACAGGTGGAAATCCAGAGATTTTAGTGGATGTTCTGCTCCTAGCTGGATTTATCTGTGGAAGATCTGCTCCTAACTGGATTTATCTGTGAAAGATAATCAATATAGTGTAGTATGCTCAAAGTAGATATAGATGTAGAAATAAAGCTTACCAGATGCTTGGTCAACGCGTTTCGGCCTCTCACAGGCCTTTTTCAAGACTTGTTGAAGGATTATCCTTTTTTTTCTCTCTCTCACTATTTTGCACTATTTTTTGATCTTTCAGTTACACCCCCTTTTTTCTCCTACACCATCACTAATGGGGGATCATCTATAACATAACTATATTGGACTCCAATACACTCAGCTGATAGGAACAATTTGTGACTTCTCACTACACCACGGCCAAGACCCCGCTGGGCGCTTAGTGCCCCATTTGTGTACCAAGGTGTAGTACTGCTTTAGTGGTACTTTCTTTAGTGGTACTTTTTATATATATATATATATACAGCTTTTATTCGCATATTATTATCAAGATTGTCTACTGTCACATGTTACCAGTCTTTTTGTATGTTGATAAACATGGATCCATGTTAATGTACTATTTGAATATTCCACATAGGTACCTTTGCATATTGCATATTATTTATTGTTTTAAACTTTTGTTTTAATTATTGTTTTAATTGTTTTAACTGTCAACATTTATTGTCATTAATAAATACACGTGTACTACCTATTCACATCCTAGCCCACTTCTAGTTGAGGCGCTCAGGCTACATCCATATATTCTTAGAGTTCCTTATTGACAGCTAGAGGTCAAGACAACCGGAGCATATAGGATTACACAGGCGCTAGGTGTATATTCCATCAGGGAGTCTATGGGACAGGGACATTGTTCATGAATGGATGTCTCGGCAAGATGCCGCTTTGTATTGTATACATTTCTAGAGGAGGCAGGGAGCAGCTTGCATAAAGCTTGAGGTTCATCCCCTTTTTTATTGAATTCTATTACCTTTGCATTGTATATGAGCTATAAACTTGAAGCCACAGCAAAGTGCAGTTAATCTAAACCAGTGTTTAATGAGATATGCCTCTATTTTGCTGTGTTTTTAATTTCATTATAATATTTCTGAGCAGGGTTGTCCAATTTTTACTCTGAAGGACTAGAGACCATATTTTTGTGATATTGGGATATGTTTGGCTACTAGGCATGAGCATTTGGATAATTCGTGATTATCCGAATGCGTTATCTGGAGTGCTTGTCTTCTCTACTTATTATACATATACATATATATGTATATATATATATATATATATATATATATATATACATGTACATATACATATTTTCTTCTAAGTGAAAAACATTGGAATGTAAAATATTTACAGTAAAAACACAGTAAAACATAGTAAATATATTAAAATTGAATACAAATGATTTTTCATGTTTAAATGTATTTGAGGGGAAAGGGCTTCAAAGTGTGTATGTTTATATATCTATACATGTATGTAAATACTTATATGCACATATAAACACATCAATACACATACATATATACATATTTAGACACACCACTGAGAATTTCAACCCCTGTATATATACACACACACACATCATAGTCTATTCCAGTGAAATAACTTGTCATATACAATATACCTTTTAACCCTTATAAAAAATGATTAATAATTAATTAATATTTTATCAGAAAGTGTATATATATATATATATATATATATATATACAGTATATATATATATATATATATACAGTATATATATATATATATATACAGTATATATATATATATATATATATATATATATATATATAAGTGTAATACTTTATTTAAATGTAATTATTAAACCACGGACGGACATGATTCATTATAGCGAATCATGTCCGCCCTACATCGCTAAATGCAAACAGCATACGCTTTCGGCATTTAACATTGCACAAGCATTTCACAAGAAATGCTTGTGCAATGCCACCCCCTGCGCATTTGCGGCCAATCGGCCACTAGCAGGGGGTGTCAATCATCCCGATCGTATCTGATCGGGATGATTGCAGTCCGCAACCAAAAAGGTGGCGGACAAGTTAAGGAGCAGCGGTCTTACGACTGCTGCTTCTTAACTTCAGTTTCCGGATCGCCGGAAACTTGGGGCGGGTCTGCCACTAGGTCTTCAGGTGTGCTAATCAGTTGAGCGTTGCCCTTAAACGCAACCAACTACTTTCATCTTGTAATATGCTAGCTAGTTAGCGCAGCCGCGATATTGCTTATCAGAACCCAGTCAAACATTAGCGCGCCACTTGTAATATAACCCTTTATAGGGAATTGTATTTTTAGTTTAATGTCCAACTTACTAACATTTGCCTTTCAACAAATGTTCTTTACATGCAAAGTTTTCTGATCTTACATGTATTTTTGTTTTGTATGTAGTTCACTGACATGTAAATCATTTCCCATGTATGTTTCTTGTTACCTGAACATAGATCTCAAAGGTCCCTTAACCATAGCAGAACTTGCCAAACTACCCATGTTTTGCCTTTATATTTGCATAGTTTTCCAAACAAAACAATTTAAGTTCCTTTGTATTGTGCATATGATAAAAGCAATCTAGCTATGATTGGTTAACTGTTTCTAAACTATGCCTCTGATTTGCAAATCTATGCAATAGTGGGTGTGTTAAATGGATGTAGAAGTAGCCAACAGAAATGCTCTTCAAGAAATAAGCCCACCTGAGATTTATTGTGTGGGCTGTGGGTGTGCACAGACGGCTCATATACTAAGTTTGTAATAAAAAACTTTGATCAAAAATGGATATTACATAGATCAGAGGAACAACATAGAAATGAACACTGACATGGTAAAGGTATCTAATGCATTTTACCTCTAAATAGGGCTTATTTAGATCTATACTCTCTGTCAATCTATTGGAAATACTGATGTCAATTTTGTGTGTGTGTGTGTGCTGTTACAAAAGTAGAAAGAGAGGCTCCTTTCCTTTATTTCAATTACAAAAAAAGGACAAAGCTGGCATGTTTAAACTATATGTGTTAGAAATCATTCATTATTAAAACTAAGCATGATTTGGCTACTTCTATGCACCTATAATGAATTCAGTAACACAAAATTGGAAGCACAAAACAGGCAACTGGTAAATATTCCCTGTCAAATGAGGCAAAAAAAATCAATTATGTCTCAGACCTAGACAGTTAGAATATCACTAATTAGAAGTGTGAGTGAGAGTTCTTAACAGCGTATTCTCATTATTCAAAAGGGCAGATTATATGGTTCTGAAAATTAATATATACAAGAATGACAAATGGAGATCTATGGACCTCTGCACACAGTTACTAATGTACCAGAATATATTTCTTAGTAATTTTGTATCTGATAGACAGAAACCAATATGATTTTATTATAATGTTGAAATTAGGGTTGTTAACCAAATACACACTGGGTTCTTTGATCAAATCTTTATGAGATTTTTAAGCATTTCCATACCTCTCATCCCAACCGTAAATAGAAAAATGCTCAAGTCATGCTGCATGGTCCCAACTCTTTAGAACAGTGGTGTAGATGTAGACTAAAATTGAATAAAAATATCCTCTGAGATAATTAAGCCTCCAATCCAATCTACAGGGAGTGCAGAATTATTAGGCAAGTTGTATTTTTGAGGATTAATTTTATTATTGAACAACAACCATGTTCTCAATGAACCCAAAAAACTCATTAATATCAAAGCTGAATAGTTTTGGAAGTAGTTTTTAGTTTGTTTTTAGTTATAGCTATTTTAGGGGGATATCTGTGTGTGCAGGTGACTATTACTGTGCATAATTATTAGGCAACTTAACAAAAAACAAATATATACCCATTTCAATTATTTATTTTTACCAGTGAAACCAATATAACATCTCAACATTCACAAATATACATTTCTGACATTCAAAAACAAAACAAAAACAAATCAGTGACCAATATAGCCACCTTTCTTTGCAAGGACACTCAAAAGCCTGCCATCCATGGATTCTGTCAGTGTTTTGATCTGTTCACCATCAACATTGCGTGCAGCAGCAACCACAGCCTCCCAGACACTGTTCAGAGAGGTGTACTGTTTTCCCTCCTTGTAAATCTCACATTTGATGATGGACCACAGGTTCTCAATGGGGTTCAGATCAGGTGAACAAGGAGGCCATGTCATTAGATTTTCTTCTTTTATACCCTTTCTTGCCAGCCACGCGGTGGAGTACTTGGACGCGTGTGATGGAGCATTGTCCTGCATGAAAATCATGTTTTTCTTGAAGGATGCAGACTTCTTCCTGTACCACTGCTTGAAGAAGGTGTCTTCCAGAAACTGGCAGTAGGACTGGGAGTTGAGCTTCACTCCATCCTCAACCCGAAAAGGCCCCACAAGCTCATCTTTGATGATACCAGCCCAAACCAGTACTCCACCTCCACCTTGCTGGCGTCTGAGTCAGACTGGAGCTCTCTGCCCTTTACCAATCCAGCCACGGGCCCATCAAGACTCACTCTCATTTCATCAGTCCATAAAACCTTAGAAAAATCAGTCTTGAGATATTTCTTGGCCCAGTCTTGACGTTTCAGCTTGTGTGTCTTGTTCAGTGGTGGTCGTCTTTCAGCCTTTCTTACCTTGGCCATGTCTCTGAGTATTGCACACCTTGTGCTTTTGGGCACTCCAGTGATGTTGCAGCTCTGAAATATGGCCAAACTGGTGGCAAGTGGCATCTTGGCAGCTGCACGCTTGACTTTTCTCAGTTCATGGGCAGTTATTTTGCGCCTTGGTTTTTCCACACGCTTCTTGCGACCCTGTTGACTATTTTGAATGAAACGCTTGATTGTTCGATGATCACGCTTCAGAAGCTTTGCAATTTTAAGAGTGCTGCATCCCTCTGCAAGATATCTCACTATTTTTGACTTTTCTGAGCCTGTCAAGTCCTTCTTTTGACCCATTTTGCCAAAGGAAAGGAAGTTGCCTAATAATTATGCACACCTGATATAGGGTGTTGATGTCATTAGACCACACCCCTTCTCATTACAGAGATGCACATCACCTAATATGCTTAATTGGTAGTAGGCTTTCGAGCCTATACAGCTTGGAGTAAGACAACATGCATAAAGAGGATGATGTGGTCAAAATACTCATTTGCCTAATAATTCTGCACTCCCTGTAGGCCTGTATATTGGTTGGATACTGTTTTAAAATTTATTGAAGATATCCTCTGTTCCTTATATCACCTAGACCTTATTCATGTGTTAAGGGTGTGTGGGAGTGTTGAGGATACATATTTCATACGAGGAGTGTATGGCTAACAAATGACTGAAGTTATCTGAGGTTCTCATGGTCTAGCAACAATTAAAGGATACAGCTTAAAAAAACAACAACTGTTTTATAGATAATTCATTGCAATAAATGGAAATATTGGAAAAACATCAGAAAAAAATATTCTGTTGTGTTTTCCTCACAAATGGCACACCACACTGTAGAAAGAGACAACATTTAAAATACTATTGACCCCAATCATGCTCAGGTAAATACCCTCCCGACTTAATAATTGAGTTATTATTTAATTTTACATATAATTGTGGTTTTCTTTGGGTCCTAACCATAAGTATTACTCTGTGTATAGGAATCCACTAGTGTTCTGTTCCTGAATGAACGGTTGTTTAAAAAACCCCCAATAAAAACATTAGTGTAATATTAACCCAATCCCAATGTAAGTTAAAGGGAAGTGAACAAGTAACGTTTCAAGGCCCCTTTCAAAATTGACATAAGTACAGTTATATAGAATATATATTACAGTACAGTTAAATAGAGTATATATTACAGTACAGTTATATAGAGTATATACTATTTTATTATATTTAAAGCCCTGAAACAAATGATGTGAATGTATGTAAAAACAGCATTATAAAAAAGATAAATTATGCTTACCTAATAATTTTCTTTTCTTCTAATGGGAAGAGTCCATAGCTGCATTCATTACTTTTGGGAATTCAGAACCTGGCCACCAGGAGGAGGCAAACACACCCCAACCAAAGGCTTCAAATACCTCCCCCACTTCCCTCATCCCCCAGTCATTCTGCCAAGGGAACAAGGAAAAATAGGAGAAATATCAGGGTGAAAAAAGGTGCCAGAAGAACAAAAACGTTTACTGCTGCCTCATAGATAATAATTTATGTTATTCTTCTTAAACAGGAAGAGTCTACAGCTGCATTCATTACTTTTGGGAAAACAATACCCAAGCTAGAGGACACTGAATGCAAACAAAGGGCGGGTACAAAATGGCGGCCCCTTCGAAAGGCACCACAGCCTGAAATTACATTCTACAAAAACTCTAAACGACAAGGGAAAAACCGGAAGCCCAGGTATCCACTTACAGTTGTTGAAGTCCCGCTTGAAGGTTCCATCCGGCCGGTGAAGTCATCATCCAGGTAGCAAGAAGTCTTCATCCAGACGGCCTCTTCTTTCTTCATCCAGCCGGTGAAGTCCTCATCCAGGCAGCAAGAAGACTTCATCCAGATGGCCTCTTCAATCTTCAACCATCCAGCGCGGAGCGGGTCCATCCTGAAGACATCCGGCGCAGAGCATCCTCTTCATATGGTTGCAGCTGTACACTGGATCTTCAATGCAAGGGATGCGATTCAAGATGGCGTCCCTTGCATTCCTATTGGCTGAAAAATTTGAATCAGCCAATAGGAATTAGGGCTGTTAAACTACTTTTGGATATTCAAATCAGCCAATAGGATTTAAGCGGCTCTCATTCTATTGGCTAATTCGAATTCGATGACCGTATGAAGAGGATGCTCCGTGCCGGATGTCTTCAAGATGGACCCACTCCACGCCTCCGGGATCAAGATAGAAGATGCCGCCTGGATGAACATTGAAGAGGCCGTCTGGATGAAGACTTCTCGCCGCTGGGATAAAGATTGAAGAGGCCGTCTGGATAAAGACTTTGCCGGGAGGAAGATCGTTCAAGCGGGACTTCAAAAACTGTAAGTGGATTGTCAGGGGGTTAGTGTTAGGCTTTTTAAAGGGTTTATTGGGTAGGTTTTATTTTTTAGTTTAGGGTCTGGGCAGCAAAAGAGCTAAATGCCCTTTTAAGGGCAATGCCCACACAAATGCCCCTTTCAGGGCAAATGGGTAGATTAGGATTTATTAGATAGTTTTCTTTCTAATGATATGGTTGAGTCCACAGATAATCTCTAATTACTATTGGGAATATGACTCCTGGCCAGCAGGAGGAGGCAAAGAGCACCAACCCCAGTCATTCTCTTTGCCTACGTTAAAAGCAAGGAGGTGGTAAAGTTTAGGTGTCTATAAGAAGATTCTTCAATCAAGAATTTATTATTTTAAAGCAGAGCAGGTTTGCTCTGTTTTTTTCTGGGGTTTAGCCGTAGTCCACATCAGTCTCTTCACTAGAGCAGTGGTGGCTTTTAAGCATTTGGGAACTTGTGGGGTATAATCCCCACTGCACCTCTCAATCAGTTATTGCTGCCCTAACTTGAAAGCCTGAGTAAGATTATTTATTCTTTCTTCTTTCCACAGGTCCATGTGATGGAAGAAGCCCTCTCAAACCAGGTGAGCTGCCCTGCTGCCGGGCAGATTTACATTGAGGTAAGTGCCAATTTTAATTCTCTTAAGGAAAAAGGGATATCCTGACACTTTAACAGTTAGATCTGTTGGGGACTTTAAGGCAAGCATCCTATTATGGGTAATGGATATTGTGTAGCAGTTTGGTGCAGGCACTGGGGACGAGTTTTTAAAGAGACTGCAACTCTGATGGAGAACATAAATCTTTTAGTGGAATTTTTATTGAGGCTTATCCTGAAGCACCGCTTTCTATATGTTTTCTTTCAATAAAGTCTTTGGTGTGTTCTTGAACTTTATGTTAGAAGTCTCCCGGACAGGCAGTTCTCTTAGACACGCCCACGATGGGCGGGCTTTCACTGAGGCGGCAAGGGATTTTCTTTTGCACGCTTTCTTTCCTCTTCCAGTGTGTATCGGATGGTAGAGGATCCGTTGTGGTTTCGACCCTTCAGAAGGACGGTGTCAACTATCGTTTGTGAACCGGCTAGTGCAGCTGTGGTGCTATTCCGGATCGCTAACTGCTATTGAATCCAGCTGCCAGCAGGACAGGTAGGCACTTGCTGAGGTGTAGAGGTTGCCTGATTTTTCTATAGAGTCGCTGCACTGCTGTTAAAAAATAAAGTGTCAGTTTAAAATTTAAAGAAACAGTAACGTTTTTTTCTTAATAAAAATTAAAGTGGAATAAGAGTTTTTTATTGCTTGGGGGCTTTTCTTTTTGGGTAAAGATGGACCAAGAGGCCCTGCAAAATGTTACTTGTGGTTTGTGTTTTGATGCTAATGTGGAACCACCAATCCCTTTTTGTTCCTCATGTATTGAGAGAACATTACATTACAGGGATGGACTTTTTGAAACTGAGCCATCATTATCTAAGGCGGAGGTTGTTCAGGAGTCTCCTGTTCCAGACATGCCGCAGCTTTCTTCTCAAATGTCCCAAACTTTGTCGTACACACATGCAGTGCCCTGCGTTTCCTCTCACACTCCGATTGGAGTTAATTTACAAGACATTGCTACCCACATATAATCTGCGGTAACTGATGCGCTGTCTGCCTTCCCCATGTTGCAGGGGAAAAGCAAGAGGAAAGGTAATGAATCAGTGAGTAAGGCTTCTGATAAAGTCGTGCCTATTCCGAATGCTCCCTCTCTGAAGTCTAAGGAGGAAGATACTTTGGTAGCATCTGAGGGTGAAGACTCAGACTCGGACAGTGTAATTCCTTCTTCTGACGCTGAAGTTGTATCCTTCAGGTTAAAGCTAGAACAGCTCCGGTTGTTACTTAAGGAGGTTTTGGCCACCCTGGATGACTCCGACATGACGGTCGTAGTCAACCCTAAGAAGTCAAGTAAGCTAAATAAATACTTTGAAGTTCCTTCTGTGGTGGAGGTTTTTTCAGTGCCAGAACGGGCTACAGAAATTATTGCAAGAGAATTGGAGAGACCTGGTACCCCGTTTTCCATCCCCAATTTTTAAAAAGATGTTTCCAATAGCTTACTCTATAAAGGTGGAAGGGGCAATTTCCACTTTGGCTAAGAGAACCACTATTCCCATAGAGGAATGCTCTAGGTCCGGGAGCGGATCTGGTTGGGGGAAGACTTTCTCTCTTCGCTCAAGCATGGGTTTGAGATGTTTCCGGATCCCTGGGCAGTGGACATTGTTTCCCAGGGATACAAACTGGAATTGAAGGCTTATCCTCCAAGGGGCAGGTTCCTTCTCTCAAGGTTATCTGTAGACCAGATAAAGAGAGGCATTCTTATATTGTGTACACAATCTATCCAACCTGGGAGTGATAGTTCTTTTCCAATGCAAGATCTGTTTGTGGTTCCCATAAAAGAGGGAACCTTCAGACCAATTCTAGAACTCAAGAATACCTTCCTTCAAGATGGAAAACGATTTGATCCATTCTCCCCTTGATCCAAGAGGGTCAATTCATGACAACAGTAGACTTAAAGGATGCATACCTGCACATTCCCATTCACAGGGACCAAGTTTCTAAGGTTCGCTTTTTTGGACAAACACTTCCAGTTTGTGGCCCTCCCATTCGGCCTTGCCACAGCTCCCAGGATTTTCTCAAAGGTTCTGTGAGCGTTGTTGGTGGTGCTTTGGTTGCGGGGTATTGCAATGGCGTGTTATCTGGACGACATTCTCGTTCAGGCGGCATCTTTTCCTCAGGCAAGCTCCCACCCGGAGATGTTATTATCTTTTCTGCGCTCTCACGGATGGAAGGTGAATTTGGGAAAGAGTTCCTTAATTCCAGCCACAAGGGTGGTGTTCTTGGGAACAATAATAGATTCTCTATCAATGAAAATTTTTCTGACAGAGGTCAGAAGAACAAAGATCTTCAACTCTTGTCTTGCCCTTCATTCCTCTCCTCGGATGTCAGTGGCTCAATGTATGGAGGTAATTGGTCTGATTGTGTCTGCCATGGACATCATTCCATTTGCCCGGTTCCATCTCAGACCTCTGCAGTTATGCATGCTCCGTCAATGGAACGGGGATTATGCGGATCTGTCTCTGCAAGTAGATCTGGATCAGGCGACAAGAGATTCTCTTCCTTGGTGGTTTTCTCAGGAACATCTCTCCCAGGGTACCTGCTTCCGCAGGCCTGCCTGGGTGATCGTGACCATGGATGCCAGCCTGCTGGGATGAGGAGCAGTCTGGGGTTTGCTGAAGGCTCAGGGGATATGGACTCGGGAGGAGTCAGTTCTCCCCATAAACATCCTAGAGCTGAAGGCAATCTTCAATGCTCTTCTGACCTGGCCTCAGTTAGCTTCAGGCTGGTTTATCAGGACAACATAACTTCAGTGGCTTACATCAACCATCAGGGAGGAACTGGGAGTTCCTTGGCTATGACAGAGGTAACCACGATTATTCAGTGGGCAGAGACCCACAACTGCTGTCTATCTGCGATCCACATTCCAGGAGTGGACAACTGGGAAGAGGATTTTCTGAGCAGACCTGGTGAAAGTGGGAACTCCATCCGGAGGTGTTTTCCAACTTGATTCTCAAATGGTGACAGCCGGAGCTGGATCTCATGGCATCTCGACAGGTACGGGTCGAGGTCGAGGGATCCTCAGGCTGTACTGATAGATGCTCTGGCGGTTCCTAGGAATTTCAGTCTGGCATACCTGTTTCCTCTGTTCGCTCTCCTCCCTCGGGTCATTGCTCGAATCACGCAGGAGAGGGCGTCGGTGATCCTCATTGCACCAGTGTGGCCTCGCAGGATCTGGTATGCAGACCTAGTGGATATGTCATCTCTCCCACCTTGGAGACTTCCACTGAGGAAAGACCTTCTACTTCAAGGGCCCTTCCTTCATCCAAATCTTGTTTCTCTGAAGCTGACTGCTTGGAGATTGAACGCTTAATTTTATCTAAGCGTGGGTTTTCTGAGTCGGTCATTGAGACCATGATTCTGGCTCGTTAGCCTGTTACCAGAAGAATTTACTATAAGATATGGAGTAAATATCTGTATTGGTGTGAAGCCAAAGGCTACTCTTGGAGTAGAGTTCAGATTCCTAGGATTTTGTCCTTTCTCCAGGAGGGTCTGGAGAAGGGATTATCAGCTAGTACTTTGAAGGGTCAAATTTTTGCCTTATCTATATTGTTGCATAAGTGTCTGGCGGACGTGCTGGATGTGCAATCCTTTTGTCAGGCCTTGGTCAGAATCAGGCCTGTGTTCAAATCTGTTACTCCTCCCTGGAGTCTTAACCTTGTTCTTAAAGTTCTTCAGCAAGCTCTGTTTGAGCCTATGCATTCCTTAGACATTAAGATGTTATCTTGCAAAGTTTTGTTTCTTGTTGCAATTTCTTCTGCTCTAAAAGTTTCTGAACTTTCGGCGTTGCAGTGGGTAACCCCTCACCTTGTTTTTCATTCGGATAAGGTAGTTCTGCGTACTAAGTTCGGTTTCCTTCCAAAAATGGTTTCGGATAGGAATATTAACCAGGAAATCAGTGTTTCTTCATTGTGTCCTAACCCTTCTTCTCATAAAGAGCGTTTACTGCACAATCTGGATGTGCTACGTGCATTGAAGTATTATTTGCAGGCGACTAAGGATTTTCGCCAGTCCTCTTCCTTGTTTGTACTTTTTTCTTGGAAAAGCAAGGGTCAGAAAGCTACTGCTATGTCTCTTTCTCTGTGGTTGAGGAGTATAATTCATTTGGCCTATGAAACTGCTGGACAACAGCCCCCTGAGAAAATCACGGCTCATTCCAGGAGGGCTGTTTCCTCTTCCTGGGCATTCAAAAATTAAGCTTCTATGGAACAGATTTGCAAGGCTGCAACTTGGTCCTCTCTACACACTTTTGCAAAATTCTATAAATTTGATACTTTTACCCCGGCTGAGGCTTCTTTTGGTAAAAAAGGTTCTTCAAGCGGTGGTGCCTTCCGTTTAGGTTCCCTGTCTTGTCCCTCCCTTATCATCTGTGCCCTCTAGCTTGGGTATTGATTCCCAATAGTAATTAAAGATGATCTGTGGACTCACCGTGTCATTAGAAAGAAAACAAAATGTATGCTTACCTGATACATTTATTTATTTCTTTACATGGTGAGTCCATGGCCCGCCCTGTTAATTTAGGTTGAAATAATTTTTATTAGGGAAGAAAACGATCACACTGAATCAATAATTACACAGGTATGTCATGTACAAATTCTATACTAGTTATTTGTAGTCTCCTATACAAACATTATAACACAATATTACCTGACCAAAAATCTGAAGAATAATTTCACTGTGTTCAGATTCCTCTCTAAGTTTAATAAGAAAAAAATTAAATAGTGAGAACGAAATAGAGTAAGAGGGAAGAATTTTTTTTTTTTTTAATAAAAGGTGGGTAAGAAATAGATAAGATTGATATAGATGCTTATCTTATTGTTTCTTTTGTCTTTAGGGTTCTTCTGCCAGACCACCGGATCCTCTTCCTTATCTCTGTCGCTGTCAAACAAGCTTCCCCTTCCCCCCCCTCAACTCTAGAACCCAATGTTTGACCTTCACTCTTTTATCTTGTACATTATCCAATAAAACCATGTTTTTTGCCGCCCTGTTAATTTAGACAGTTTTTGTGTTGTAAACCTCAGGCACCTCTGCACCTTGTGTTACTTCCTTTCTCTCTTTTTCCTTTGGTCAAATGACTGGGGTTGGAGGGAAGGGAGGTGATATTTAACAGCTTTGCTGTGGTGCTCTTTGCCTCCTCCTGCTGGCCAGGAGTGATATTCCCAATAGTAATTAAAGATGATCCGTAGACTCACCGTGTCAAGAAATAAATAAATAAATTTATCAGGTAAGCATAAATTTCTTTTTTTTATTTTGTGGGTTTGGGTGGGTGGGAGTTTGTAATGTTAATGGGTCTTTGTAAATTATTTCAATAAAAGAGCTAATATCTTTAGGGCAATGCCCTACAAAAGGTCATTTTAAGGGCCATTGGTAGTTTATTCTAGATTAGGTTTTTATTTTGGGGTGTTTTTTTTATGGGTATAAGAATAGGAATATTTTTTTTATTTTTGATAATTTGTCATTTTGTGTAATGTATATTTTTAGGGGGTGTTTTTTTTTTTTAGCAAAAGAGCTGTTTATCTCAGGGCAATGCCCTACAAAAGGCCCTTTTAAGGGCCCTTGGTAGTTTATTCTAGAGCAGGGTTTTTTATTTTGGGATTTTTTTTATTATGGGTATTAGAATAGGATTAATCTTTATTTTTTTTGGATAATTTCAGTTTTTTTTGTAATGGTAATTTTTTTTAGGTTTGTTAGGTTTTAGTGTAAGGCAGAAAAAAGAAAAGAACAGAAGCAGGGCGCATCCCCTCTAAGTGTAATATGTAAGTTACAAACAGATTTTATTAAAATACAATTTCACACTCACAAAATCAAACCTCAAACATGTGAGGTATGTTAAAAGCACTGGGAGAACAGCTCATGGGTCTCTCAAGGCAAATATGCTGCAGTGTCTCAAATACAGCTCACTCGGTCTGGAAGTCAGGTTTGAAATCCCCACTGTTGGTTTAGTGATCTCCAATCACAGTTCCCAGAGGCTCCTCAAGTCCCAATATTATCCCCAGAAGGATTAAAATGTTCCGTATAAATATAGCAAACAGTTAATAGGTAAGCAAAGAAAAGTTGCGTATAGCTACCACCACGCTCAGTCCTCAAACAGCTGTAGCGCAAGTTCAAAGCTGGCTTGCTTGTGAGTGCTGAAACGGATGGCGTGGTGACGTGATGCGGTGGGCGTGGCCTTACGGGTTTCGTAGGGATTCTCCCTACTTCGTCAGAGGCTGCCCACTGAAACCACCAATGCATCTTAAATAGCGGTACCTAAGGCCATCCTTTCTTTGGAAATGCTCTCGGATACATCTGAGGTCATGTTTGTTAAGGGCAAAATGTACACACATTGAATATATGATTTTGCACGTTAAAAATATTTGATTACCCACAAATAAAATAAAATGGACTTCATGTCGTAAATACTAAAAAACATCATATATGTTGAAACAGTTTCAAACGTAGAGAACAATTAAAAATTTAAATGTTGATCTGATAAAAATAAAATCAATACAAGAAAAATACAAAAAACATACTTTTATAACGACATTTCATTGTGAATATTTTTATAATGGAATCAAATACCAATTTATTTATTTATTAGAGCATTTCCAAAGAAAGGATGGCCTTAGGTACCGCTATTTAAGATACATTGGTGGTTTCAGTGGGCAGCCTCTGACGAAGTAGGGAGAATCCCTACGAAACGCGTAAGGCCACGCCCACCGCATCACGTCACCACGCCATCCGTTTCAGCAATCGCAAGCAAGCCGGCTTTGAACTTGCGCTACAGCTGTTTGAGGACTGAGCGTGGTGGTAGCTATACGCAACTTTTCTTTGCTTACCTATTAACTGTTTGCTATATTTATACGGAACATTTGAATCCTTCTGGGGATAATATTGGGACTTGAGGAGCCTCTGGGAACTGTGATTGGAGATCACTAAACCAACAGTGGGGATTTCAAACCTGACTTCCAGACCGAGTGAGCTGTATTTGAGACACAGCAGCATATTTGCCTTGAGAGACCCATGAGCTGTTCTCCCAGTGCTTTTAACATACCTCACATGTTTGAGGTTTGATTTTGTGAGTGTGAAATTGTATTTTAATAAAATCTGTTTGTAACTTACATATTACACTTAGAGGGGATGCGCCCTGCTTCTGTTCTTTTCTTTTTTCTGTAGTTTATCCGGTTCCAGAACCGTGTATCAGTGGTGGCAGCAACCCCTTCTTTGTGAAAAGAATCTTTGGAATCTCTTTTGGATGTTAATTACACATCATATATCCTTTTAGTGTGGGGCGCTTTTTAGGGTGTTAGATTCGTTTAGTGTAAGGCAGGTTAGGTTTTATTTCACAGATAAGTTTGTATTTATTTTACCTAGTTAAAATAAATACAAACTTACCTGTGAAATAAAAATAAAACCTTAGCTAGCTACAATATAACTATTACTTATATTGTAGCTAGCTTAGGTTTTATTTCACAGGTAAGTATGTATTTAGTTTTAAATAGGAATTGTTTAGTTAATAATTGTAAATTTAATTTATATCTTATTTAATTATGTTAAAGTTAGGGGGGGTTAGGTTTAGGGTTAGGGGTTAATATAAATTAATTTAGCTTGTTGCAATGTGGGGGGGCTGGCGGTTTAAGGGTTAATAGGTTTGTTTAGTTAATAATTGTAAATTTACTTTAACTATATTTTTATTATGTTAAAGTTAGGGGGGTTAGGGTTAGGTTTAGGGTTACGTTAGGGTTAGGGGTTAATATAGTTTAATTTAGCTTGTTGCGGGTTAGGGGTTAATAAATGTAGTATAATGGTGGCGATATTGGGAGCAGCAAATTAGGGGTTAATAACTGTAGGCAGGCATCAGCGATGCTGGGGGCAGCAGATTAGGGGTGTTTAGACGTAGGTTTTATGTTAGGGTGTTAGATTTAAACCATATTTTCTCTTGCAAGGTGTATCCAGTCCACGGATTAATCCTTTACTTATGGGATATTCTCATTCCCTACAGGAAGTAGCAAAGAGAGCACACAGCAAAGCTGTCCATATAGCTCCCCCTCTAGCTCCACCCCCCAGTCATTCTCTTTGCTGGCTCTAAGCACTAGGGTCTCTCTTTGGAGTGTAAAGTGAATGTGGTGTTAGATTTCAAAAATGGGGCTTCTGTTGAACAGATTTGTAAGGCAGCGACTTGGTCTTCACTGCATACTTTTGCCAAATTTTACAAATTCGATACTTTTGCTTCTTCAGAGGCTATTTTTGGGAGAAAGGTTTTGCAAGCAGTGGTGCCTTCCGTTTAAGGTACCTGTCTTGTTCCCTCCCTTCATCCATGTCCTAAAGCTTTGGTATTGGTATCCCACAAGTAAAGGATGAATCCGTGGACTTGATACAGCTTGCAAGAGAAAACAGAATTTATGCTTACCTGATAAATTACTTTCTCTTGCGGTGTATCCAGTCCACGGCCCGCCCTGGCATTTAAGTCAGGTAAAACATTTTTTTTTATTTTTTTTGTTTAAACTACAGTCACCACTGCACCCTATGGTTTCTCCTTTTTCTTCCTAACCTTTGGTCGAATGACTGGGGGGTGGAGCTAGAGGGGGAGCTATATGGACAGCTTTGCTGTGTGCTCTCTTTGCTACTTCCTGTAGGGAATGAGAATATCCCACAAGTAAAGGATGAATCCGTGGACTGGATACACCGCAAGAGAAAGTAATTTATCAGGTAAGCATAAATTCTGTTTTTATTTCCCCATATACATCAATGGGGCTGTGTTACAGAACTTTTGTTTCTATGATCGCAAGTGTTATTATTTTTTTTTTTACCGGCTCTCCCCATTGATTTCTATGGGGAAAGCGTGCACGAGCATGTCAAACACAGCGCTTGTTTTAGGTGCGGTATGGAGCTCAATGCAACCATATTGCACACAAAAGGCGTATGTTTGAAAACTTGTAATGGCAGCGCTATAGAAAATGAAATAATGTAACTTTTGTTGCGTTCGTTAATTTCTCTATAGCGCTCAAAACTTGTAATCTAGCTGAAAGTAACTTCCTCTATATGGCTACTAGGTAAGTTTTTGGGTAAAAAGATGGATTATTTTTAGGCAAATTGCAAAAATTTTTCTTCAAATGGAGTAATAACTCCACCACCAACTTATCAATTTCCCCACAAAAAGTTAAAAGTTAATAAGAGAGTTGAAGTAAAAAAACTATATAAAGTTAAAGTAAGACACTTAGGAAAACAAGCGGCTAGATTTAGAGTTCTGCGGCCAAAGGGGTGCGTTAGCTACGCGTGCTTTTTTTCTCCCGCACCTTTTAAATACCGCTGATATTTAGAGTTCACAGAAGGGCTGCGTTAGGCTCCAAAAAGGGAGCGTAGAGCATATTTACCGCCACTGCAACTCTCGATACCAGAGGTGCTTACGGACGCGGCCAGCTTCAAAAACGTGCTCGTGCACGATTCCCCATAGGAAACAATGGGGCTGTTTGAGCTGAAAAAAAACCTAACACCTGCAAAAAAGCAGCGTTCAGCTCCTAACGCAGCCCCATTGTTTCCTATGGGGAAACACTTCCTATGTCTGCACCTAACACTCTAACATGTACCCCGAGTCTAAACACCCCTAACCTTACACTTATTAACCCCTAATCTGCCGCCCCCGCTATCGCTGACCCCTGCATATTATTATTAACCCCTAATCTGCCGCTCCGTACACCGCCGCATGCTACGTTATCCCTATGTACCCCTAATCTGCTGCCCCTAACATCGCCGACCACTATGTTAAATTTATTAACCCCTAATCTGCCGCCCCCGCTATCGCTGACCCCTGCATATTATTATTAACCCCTAATCTGCCGCTCCGTACACCGCCGCCAGCTACGTTATCCCTATGTACCCCTAATCTGCTGCCCCTAACATCGCCGACCACTATGTTATATTTATTAACCCCTAATCTGCCGCCCCCGCTATCGCTGACCCCTGCATATTATTATTAACCCCTAATCTGCCGCTCCGTACACCGCCGCCAGCTACGTTATCCTTATGTACCCCTAATCTGCTGCCCCTAACATCGCCGACCACTATGTTATATTTATTAACCCCTAATCTGCCGCCCCCACTATCGCTGACCCCTGCATATTATTATTAACCCCTCGGAACAGCCAATAGAATGCAAGCTCAATCTGATTGGCTGATCGGATCAGCCAATCGGATTGAACTTGATTCTGATTGGCTGATTCCATCAGCCAATCAGAATTTCCCTACCTTAATTCCGATTGGCTGATAGAATCCTATCAGCCAATCGGAATTCGAGAGACGCCATCTTGGATGATGTCCCTTAAAGGAACCGTCATTCGTCGGGAAGTCGTCGGTGAAGATGGATGTTCCGCGTCGGCGGGATGAACATGGATCCGGAAGAAAGAAGATTGAAGATGCCGTTGATAGAAGACTTAAGCCGGATCATGGACATCTTCAGCCCCCCGCTTGGGCTTGGATCAAGACATCGGAGCCAGGACGGATCGGTGTGATACTCGGCGAGGTGAAGATAAGGTAGGAAGATCTTCAGGGGCTTAGTGTTAGGTTTATTTAAGGGGGGTTTGGGTTAGATTAGGGGTATGTGGGTGGTGGGTTGTAATGTTGGGGGGGGGTATTGTATGTTTTTTTTTTACAGGCAAAAGAGCTGAATTATTTGGGGCATGCCCCGCAAAGGGCCCTTTTCAGGGCTGGTAAGGTAAAAGAGCTTTGAACTTTTTTAATTTAGAATAGGGTAGGGCATTTTTTTATTTTGGGGGGCTTTGTTATTTTATTAGGGGGCTTAGAGTAGGTGTAATTAGTTTAAAATTGTTGTAATATTTTTCTAATGTTTGTAAATATTTTTTTATTTTTTGTACTTTAGTTAGTTTATTTAAATGTATTTATTTGTAGGTATTGTATTTAATTAATTTATTGATAGTGTAGTGTTAGGTTTAATTGTAGATAATTGTAGGTAGTTTATTTAATTTATTTATTGATAGTGTAGTGTTAGGTTTAATTGTAACTTAGGTTAGGATTTATTTTACAGGTAATTTTGTAATTATTTTAACTAGTTAACTATTAAATAGTTATTAACTATTTAATAGCTATTGTACCTGGTTAATATAATTATAAAGTTGCCTGTAAAATAAATATTAATCCTAAAATAGCTACAATATAATTATAATTTATATTGTAGCTATATTAGGGTTTATTTTACAGGTAAGTATTTAGCTTTAAATAGGAATAAGTTATTTAATAAGAGTTAATTTATTTCGTTAGATTTAAATTATATTTAATTTAGGGGGGTGTTAGGGTTAGGGTTAGACTTAGCTTTAGGGGTTAATACATTTATTAGAGTATCCGGTCGGCAGATTAGGGGTTAATAATTGTAGGTAGTTGGAGGCGACATTGGGGGCGGCAGATTAGGGGTTAATAAATATAATATAGGGGTCGGCAGTGTTAGGGGCAGCAGATTAGGGGTACATAGGGATAATGTAGGTTGCGTCGGTGTACGGAGCGGAAGATTAGGGGTTAATAATAATATGCAGGTGTCAGCGATAGCGGGGGGCGGCAGATTAGGGGTTAATAAATATAACATAGTGGTCGGCGATGTTAGGGGCAGCAGATTAGGGGTACATAGGGATAACGTAGCTGGCGCCGGTGTACGGAGCGGCAGATTAGGGGTTAAAAAAATTTAATTGAGTGGCGGCGATGTGGGGGGACCTCGGTTTAGGGGTACATAGGTAGTTTATGGGTGTTAGTGTACTTTAGAGCACAGTAGTTAAGAGCTTTATAAAGCGGCGTTAGCCCATAAAGCTCTTAACTACTGACTTTTTTCTGCGGCTGGAGTTTTGTCGTTAGATTTCTAACGCTCACTTCAGCCACGACTCTAAATACCGGCGTTAGAAAGATCCTATTGAACAGATAGGATACGCAAATGGCGTAGGGGGATCTGCGGTATGGAAAAGTCGCGGCTGCAAAGTGAGCGTTAGACCCTTTCCTGACTGACTCCAAATACCAGCGGGCGGTAAAAACCAGCGTTAGGACCCTCTAACGCTGGTTTTGACGGCTACCGCCCAACTCTAAATCTAGGCCATAGTGTTCAAGATCAAGGTAAGGAAGAGCACTAAACAAGGTCACCTGTACATGCAAACCCTCTTGTCTGGCTCAAAAATGTGTGTGCCAAGCTCCTGAATTATTTGATTACTTCTAAATTAGAATTAAAATTGTCAACCTTGTTGAGACATGATTGCAATAAAGGTTACAAATAACTCCATTAAGACTGGGGTTCAATACAGACCTGCCAGGCTTTCAGGCTTTACCTGCTGGAGTCAGGTTTTCTCTAGTGAGGGCACATGAGCTTCCTGCTTTCTTTTGGCTTTCATGTGTGTTTGGTGTTGTTGCCCTGCTGAAAAATGAATCATCTTCACACAGTTTTACGCCAGAAGGGATGGGCATGCCTCTGCAAAAGTTCTAATTTACCTTGGTACATATGTAGTTGATGTTGTGTAAGTCACCAGCAAATCATTCCAACACCTGAATATTTCCAGAACTATGTTTAATTGTAGATTTTACAAATGGTGGCGTTTGTCTGAAATGCTACCATCTCCTCACAGGATTGCAATCAAAAATGTAAAATTTTGATTTGCCAGTAAAGAGAACATTTTGGGCTAGATTTCAAGTGGAGCGCTAAATTTGCCGGCCCCCGATAATTAATCAGCCATTACAAGTGGCTGTCTATTGCTATCACAAGCTCTCTGTAGCAATTTGCGCTTATAAAATTAACCAGAGATCAGATCTCTAGTTAATTTTAAAAATGTCCACCACATGCCCCCAAAATACTGTGTAGTGTATTTTATTAAAAAAATAAAAAAAGCAGCATCTTTATTTTTTAATACAGTTACTGCACTAGGCTGTATTTTGGGGTTAAAGTTGGCGGGAGTGGGGTGTTAGAAAAAAAAACGGCATTGAAAGTGCCGTTACATAGCGGTCTATGGGAACTGTGTGTTCCCAGTAAATATATATGTAAATGATTATATCTATATATCTATATATATTTATGTATTAATATGGGTATATACACATATTAACACATAAATATATATGTATATAATCATATACATATATATTTAAACAAGAAAAAATGTGCAACAGACAGTACTAGGTATAGCAAACTGGGCAAAAAACGACAAGGGGAATACCTTGATTTGTCGGAGTAGGCGTTTTGTCCTTAAACGCCAGACTCACCTCCTGCAGCTGCACGGTGTCTTCCGAAATGGTTGGAGGCAGTAATAATATGCTAAGTCGTCGCTATTGGAATCTCTAATCTATTTAGGAGTTTCTTTTTTGTTTATATTTAAACATGCTGCCATTGCTGCGCTACTCACCCCCTTTGCTGCACTGGAGTTCTGATGCCGTCATAGGAGCCTATGGAAGCGTGCTCTCATGAGCATAATGCTTGCCAGCAATGCGAACGTGAGGTTGCGTTACGATTGCTGACAACTTGTAATACCAGTGCACATTAGTGTGCGCTAGTATTACAAAGTGGAGCGCAAATATTATATTTTACACTTATTAGGAGCATTCTAATAGTACACACAATGTAAATAAACATTTCACACACCACATATCACTTTATTCTATATCACATATTGTACTATCATCATTATTGTGGCATATCACACATAAATTCTCTATCCACTCCCTGTAGTATTTAGTTGATTTCTGTATACACTAATAATATGATATTTACCTTTAGCTATGTAGGTCATTTTGTCCATTTTTTTAGTACACACGTGAATACTTAAATCAGGATTTTTCTCCACTGATGCTTTCTAGTCCAACACATCACATTATTATGTTTTTAGGCACACGGCACTACAGTCAACATCACAAGACTTTACTCTTTTTGCTCTTATACGAGTAAATTATATGTAGTAGATTAGTTGTGGCCAGCACCCATTAGTGCACTTCCAGCACATTAGTATTTAGATACGTTTTATTAAATATAGATTAGGATTACTTAATTCTTTAGTGGTAACAAGTTACTTATGATCGGTTGCTTATCTATCATGATGATAATCATTAGTGTCACTCGTGCATAGTACGCATCGCTTGTTTTACGTTTCACATTGAATAAGGTCTTTTCTACTTTAAGCTGTTGTCATCTGACACGGGCTAATAATGAATACCCATTGGCCAACGTATTCTCTGACACACAAGTGTGGGCGGTCTAAAGATACCCGGATGTTGGTTAACAATTGCCGACTTATGTGATCAGTATTGAGTGAGATGTACTGAGATCTCAAGTGTACTAATATTTGAGCACATAGACCTGTGATAGAAAAATCAAGTGCACATGGATAAAGGTGCTCTCAGTATAATAGGCACTCCGATGGTATTGTGCAATGCGCATATGGTTTCTGCTTTTGCTACGGTCTATGAGGGAGGGTAGGGTTGGGGTAATATACACTAAATTGTCATTTCTATTCAAATGTTATTTGTATTCTAATGTATGTATGTGTGGATAATCTGTGATTCACAATATACACATGGGGGTATTCATAATGTGAAACTATTGATACAATGTATGACAAATAAGGATGTATTGATATCTCATGGGTTAAATAAGACTGCATCACTGGTCAGTTTACCATGTATGTTTACTAGAGTACCCATAGCAACCATGTTAAATGGATTGGATACACATGTTTCCAATCAACATTTCACCTATAAGCTTTTTTTTATGTGTTTTATATAGCAAGTGTATTTTCATTTTTATTCATTAGCCTGAGGAAACAGCCCCATAGTGGCTGAAAAACGCGTTGCTTTTAATAAAGTATATTTTTATTTTTTAATTTGATACACTTGCTGCTGTGTTTTATCTGGAGATATATCATATATCCCTGAATCCTGTCTGGGATTATCTTTGTTTGCTGAAATCCTTGGAATCAGTCAGCTGGGCAGCTGAGAAGCCCCAGCCTGTGGTTATTGCACCTGGAGGTGCTTTGAAATATGTAAGTGTGCCTATTCTCCATACACACACATTTTTGTTTAAAACTGTGCTGTGTTATGTTGGCACTATATCCCCTCCTTTAGAAACACTGTGGATCCCACAGGCAAGAAATCACTCCTGGATATCCGGCTGCTTTTATTCAGTTTGCTGGGCAACTGCACCCTAGGGTGCAGTTTGTTTGTCAGTATATCTCTTACAATCCTATTTCTACCTTGGTTTTGTGGTATTAGGCCATTGGGCGCCTCTGTGTTCTTCTTTTTATTTTTCTCGAGCGCAGATATTGCTTTTGTTTTCAGTTTTCCACTGTAACATTTATGTATTATTTGGCACATGTTAAACATGTAGACTTTTTTTTCTGACAAAGTGGTTTCAAGACTGCTACTCTCCCATGAAGACTGCACTTTGAAAGTCATCTTTTGACTGTGCTTTTTCTTTCTAGGGTTAGAAAGTTCTTAGTTCAACTGAGCTTGGACTGTGGATGCAGTTCCATTCTGTAATTATATTTGCATCATGGTCTTCTGATGATGTGGTCTGCCTGGTTTTGCTTTAGTTTTAGTTTCATACATTTTAGCTGCAATTAGGTGCTGGGAAAGTTTTCAGTACTCAGGAGAACAATGTGTCATTGCTTCACTAAGCACATTTGACATGATTACAAAAGGTTTTTCAACTAATGTCCTTCTTCAGAGGCCCTAACAGGGACAGATGCACGAGCACTAGTAGAAGCACCAGCAGGGCCATATTGCATATTAATATCTAGTATTAATCATTAACCCCTTGGCATCAGCTGACACCCTGTACGTTGACTGTCTGTTGTGCATCCAGGGGTGTAAGAGGTCTAGTCTTGCTGACGGTGGCGAGACTGCTATTTCTGCCCGCCTGTCAGTGAGACCTGCACTGTTATAGTCCCAAAAGCCCCTTGCGACAGGTGATGTACCCTGTTAAGGGGTTAAAAGATCAAAGCAACTCATGTAATTATGGTATTACCCTTTAAATGAAATTTATAATGTCACAACAGATTTGAAAATGTATATGCAAACAGTGTAAACAGGGTATTCACATGACAGTATTGCAAAAACATTTGTCTCAATGTTAAATAATGTATTCTTGAATAATAAGTATCATTTGATTACAACATTTAATAATACTACTTCTAATACAATTTTACACATTCATACACACATCTAATATGTTTACTAGTTCTTTTTTCATATCAAAGTTCTAGTTTTGAATTATAATCTTATCTTGGGATCTGATTCAAATGTAAAACATCAATCACTAAAAACCTTTAGATAATATTAAAGGGACAGTAAAATTAAACTTTCATTATTCAGATAGAGCATGCAGTTTTAAACAACTTTCCAATTTAATGCTGTTATCTAATGTGCTTTGTTCTCTTCACTATGGAAAATAGCGGGAGGGATGGGTCCCTACGCAACAGAAAAAGGGGAAATTAGAGGGGTCCCTACCTAATGTTCGCGTGGAGAGGGGAGATGGGGGGGATTCCCTACACTAAAGAAAAATTAATAAATGTAATTAAATTTAAAAATACTCAGTACCTAAGAATAAGATGGCTGCTACTAGCGGGAGGGTTTAGGGTTGGAGAGCTGTTTGGGAGGGATCAGGGAGGTGGGAGGGTTGAGAAAGGATCCCTACACAGATCTGCCAGTACCAAAGATGGTGGTGAGAAGTGTGGGAGGGAGGGAAGAAATCTGCTTGGGAGGGATCAGGTAGGGATCAGCAAGGTGTCAGGTGGGAGGGTTATACCTACGCTACAATACTGTCATGAATTTCAGAAGTGTGGTGTGCAGCTTCAATTAGCGGCCTTCTAATTACCAAAAAGCAATGGCAAAGCCATACTTGTATGCTATTTCCGAACAAAAGGGTTCCAGAGAAGCTTTTACAACCATTTGTGTTATGACTGCACAAGCTGTATGTAAATTATTTTAGTGGGAAACTCAAAGTTTGTGAAAAATGTTATGATTTTGTTTTTATATGATCGCATTTGGTGGCAAAATGATGGCATGAAATATACCAAAATGGGCCTAGATCAATACCTTGGCTTGTCTACTTAAAAAAAATAATAATAAAAAATAAATATATATATATATATATATATATATATATATATATATATATATATATATATATATATATATATATATAGGGGGGGGGGGTTACTTCCGGGCGGCGGCTATGCTTGGACGCAAAATTGTGAGCTGCTCCAGCTAACCTGCTACATCAAGCTAATATCTCAATTTGGGATATCTATCTGGATTCCAATATGATAGCACTTCAAACTACAGAGGATTCCATCTCAGCAGATACTTTTTCAGGATTGCTGCCTGCTCTGATAATCCGGAGCTTTTCCCTGAGGTATAGGCCTCAACACAACCCCAAAATTTAGATATACACTTGATTATAATGTACTACCATAAATTCAGATGTCTTAATTATTTTGGAAAATATTTATTCAGATACACATAGTTATCTCTGTTATGGTAGTAACTAAAGTCAGCTAGTTCTATGACAGCTCCCTAGTAAAAGCTAGTGGTTAAAGGGACACTCAAGTCAAAATTAAATTTTCATTATTCAGATAGAGGATGTAATTTTAAACAACTTTCCAATTTACTTCCATTAACAAAATGTGCACAGTCTTTTTATATTTAAACTTTTTGAGTCACCAGCTCCTACTGAGCATGTGCAAGAATTCACAGCATATACGTATTTGCATTTGTGATTGGCTGAAAGCTGTCACATGGTACGTGTATGCATTTGTGATTCGCTGATGTCTATCACATGGTACAGGGGGAGTGGAAATAGACATAACTTTTAAAATTGTCAGAAACAAATGTACTACTCATTTGAAGTTCAGACTAAGGGGCTTATTTATTAAGCTCCGTATGGAGCTTGATGCCTCATGTTTCTGGCAAGGCTTCAGGCTCGCCAGAAACACAAGTTATGAAGCAGCGGTCTAAAGACCGCTACTCCATAACCTGTCCGCCTGCTCTGAGGTTGATTGACACCCCCTGCTAGCCGCCGATTGGCCATGAATCTGCAGGGGGTGGCATTGCACCAGCAGTTTACAAGAACTGCTGGTGCAATGATAAATGCCGACAGCGTATGCTGTCGGCATTTATCGATGTGCAGCGGACATGATCCGCAATATCGGATCATGTCTGCTTGCACAATGGTAAATAGACCCCCAAGTGCTATTGCATTGTCTTGTTATATTGCATTTGTTGATTATGCAAATCTACTGTGTTGACTGTTTTTTTCCCATTAACCCATAAGCAACCTTCTGTGTTTGCTCAGTTCAATAATAGCTTGCTGTTTTGCTGCCCATTGTATTCTTCAAGAGAGATTAGCATTAACACATGGAGGTTCCTTTGATGGTTCGATATATTGCTATTTTTCTACTACCAACTTGCTATAAGTACAGTTAAAGATGACTCTACATGGTCATGTTCCTACACTAATTTTCTCCCTTTTTTGTATTTTGTATTTTGTATTTACGTATATGTTTAACTAGGAATATTCATTTTCTGTTTATCCTTTCTTCATATACACATTTGTTCAAGAATGACCTATAGGTTTGAACTATGTGACTTCCCTTCTCATTAATGACCAATAGGTCTGAACTATGTCATTTTCCTCCTTACAATTTATAAGAGTATATATATAGAGTATTATAAAATTGAGGTTTACCACTGGAGATCTGAAGGTGGTCTCCTATGTTCATAATTGCTTCTAGACGCTTTAAGATTTTCCTTTATGTTCGGGGGTCCAAGAGTGGCCCTCTATATAATTTAAGAGGCTTTTTGACTGACTGGCATCCTATTACTAAGCTGCTCACAGGATATATATGATACTAGCCTTTTGTATCTCATTCTTTCACTCTGGTATATGTATGCACTGTAAAACTGTTATTTTACTCCCTGTGATATAAGATTTTTTCTTTTGATGTTGTATGCCTTGAAATATACCTCAAACATGTATTTACTATATATATATAATACGCTTTTGATAAGTAAATAAATAAAAAAAACAAGGCTCTATTTCTTTTTAACCGATTGATAGCAAAAATGCTAAAAAATTCCCTTTGTATTTTGGAAAGGCTTTTCTCTCAAATTCCCCATAGCAAAAGGGGTTAATGGATTTGATGTAAACATTGGAAATAGTGAATGTAAATGTTCATACATGGCTATAATAAATATGTAATCAAGGCCACAGAGTAAATTGTGAAATCTAAGAGAGGTGTCTATAATTCGTACCTCACTGTTCTTGCCAAGGTTTCGTGAAACTAGGTCACTGTCTGCTTCCTGGAGCGCTCTTGCAGTGATTTCAGTAAACATTTCCTAATTTATTCAAATTATATAGCGTACCATACACCTTATTACATAGTATAAAATATAACAGCTTTGAAAGATCATATATTTATGTAAAGTGTTTTTGCAGATTCATTTAAAATGCTGATGGTCATCTCACCCTTGGTTAGAAATGCCATTTGATTAAATTGTTCTATGGAAAATCAGATTACACTTAAAGCCTTTGGACTCACAGCACCTTATTTGATCTGCTGTTTCAAGGTTTTCTGTATTTTTAACAAACAATATTTTATCAGTTACATCACAATTTAGAGAATGTTTGCAAATGGTAATTAGGTGCATTAAATGAATCCATGTAATCCAGGCATACACAAGAATCTCTTGGCTTAGAATAAAAATACTAAGCTTTCACTAAACAGATGACACGGTCAAAAATTCAAATCAACTCAACTTTTTGTGGTAAACATTGGTATAGGCTTTTACTTTAGCTGGTAAACACTGGCGATATTATGCTATACTCTCGGTAAACATTGCTAAAAATTCTTCAATATGAAAACAGGCTATATCTGTGGAAATAGTCATTTTCTTTCTATGGTGGCGAGAGTCCACTAAATCCTTTAGTCTTGGGAAGTTCATCTCATGGCCTCCAGGGGGAGGCAAAGACACCCCACACCAGAGCTTTAAGTATCCCTCCTTCTTCCCTCTCCCTCCCAGGTGTACTTTTTCTCATCAAGGAGAGAACAAGGCTAGATGTGTTCAGGAGATGTACTTCCTTAGTAACAGTAAAAGATGGGCTCTCTACTGTATTATCAGAAGTATTAGTTGGGTAAGACAGTGGAGGGGACATTAGCTTGGTAAGTGTTTCTTGTCTCACACAGCCCACAGGCTGATTGAAGCTACTTGTAGTAAGTACTTTAGAGCCACTTCACATTATTTTTCCTCAGTGGGTTTCCCTGTAGGTATAATATACAAGGGGAGGTTTGTGTACACTAGGCCTTTAGTTCACATATTATAGTGTTCTCATGTGGGGGCAGTGCTTAAACTGGAAAAATGTTTGAGGATTACATTTTCAGTTTGCTTAACATTTTTTTGTGTGTGTGTTTAAAGTGCCCTATTTTTTCCTGTGGCTGCTAATTTAAATTTTCACCGCTCAGCACTGGCATGGTTAGTGCTCCTCTCCCAATTTAGAGCTTTATTTAGGAGCGCTAACGGAGCCGGTTACAGCTTTAAGGCTGGGGAAAAGATGGCACTCTATTTTCTGCCAGGAAGTAGGGAGTTACAGAGGTTCCCACCGTGCTCAGCATTTTGGCACACTACCCGCCTCTTCCTATCTCATAGCGGCCAAAGGAACGCTTCTACCTTGTTAATTCAGGTACCGGAGGGGGTTATTGGTACTCTATACTCTGAGCAGGGGGGGGGGGTTGCATAGTGAGTTAGTTATTAGCACACTTTAGCACCCTAAATTTTGGAACCCTTGGGGTAAAACAAATATACATTAATATCTTATGAAGGGTTTATTGGTGACTTATATATTGTTTAGGCACACTCACATCCCTTATTAACTTATGTGATTGCAGACACTTTTCAGTTTATTATACCTGATATTTCATTTATGGTTTAGGGTGTACATTATTTTGTTCTGTGTCTCATTCCATTTTGTGCAAAAGATTTTGGTACTGCTGCCACCGGGTTTGACCCACCTGGTGATATTTCTACGTATTTAGGGATTCCATTAAATAAATGTTTACTTTGCAAATCAGTTACTGTTTGCCCGCCAGCACAACTTTGCAGCTCCTGCTTATGATCTGTTCTGCAGTCTTGTTCAATTAATCCTACCACTAAAACTCAGACTTGTCCGCCACCTGTTTATGTTACTCAGGGTGGTATTACGAATTTCTCGCCAGATTTTAAGAATAATTTGAGTCAGCTATTTCTGAGGCTATGGCTAGTATGCCACCATCTAGTAAGCGCAAATGCAAGTCCATGTTTTTTTGTTTGTCGTCTAACAGTGGACTGTCTACTGGTTCTTCTATTTCAGGTTTGTCATCTAGGAGTGAACTACCTGCTGGTACTTCTACTCCTAAGTATACTCCGGTTTTTGGAAGAATCAACTTCTTCTTCAGACGAGTAGTTGTCCTCAGAAGATTTTTCCTCAGTTTCAGACAATAACCTGAAGATTCAACTTTTCAATTTAAATTAGAACACTTAGGTTCATACTTAAGGAGGTCTTGAAAACTCTAGGTGCTCAGAAGTCTAGGCCAGTTGAGGATAATCCTGTTCAAAAATTGGATATTATCTTTAAGTCAAAATCCAAGGCATTTGAGGATTTTCCAGTTCCTTAATTAGTTATGAAAATTAGCTCTATGGAGTGGGCCAAACCTGGAGTTCCATTTATCCCTTCTCCTTTCAAACGGCTTATTCTGATACCAGATTTTATGTTGGAGTTATGGGGTACTGTTCCAAAAGTGGATGGTGTTATATCTACCTTAACTAAACGGACTACGATTCCTCTAGAGGATAGCACTTCCTTTAAGGAGCCTATGGACAGGAAGCTTGAGGGTTTGCTCCATAAGGCTTTTATACAGGGATGATTGTTGTTTGAGCCAGATATAGATATAGCTGCTGTTACAGGAGCGGAATCTTTCTAGTGTGACTCTTTGAATGATCTAGTTTCTAATTTGTCATCTTTAGAAGATATTCAAGAACGCATTAATTGTTTAAAATTGGAAACTTTATATGCTATTCAAATAATTTGTATTAATGCTAAAAATATGATGTTAGCCATCTTGGCCAGGCGAGCTCTCTGGTTAAAGTTGTGGTCTGCCGACATGGTATCAAATTCTAGACTCTTAACTCTAGCTTTTAAGGACAAGACTTTACTCAGCCCTGGATTTTATTTTATTATTTCCACAGTGAAAGGTGGCAAAGGAGGTTTTTTCCCCCAAGATAAGAAGAGTAGGCCTAAGGGAAAATTTGGTAATTGTTTTTGTTCCTTTTGCCAGTTTAAGAACCAAGGTTCATCTTTCTCTCAGAAGGCAGATTTGTCCAAGCCCCACTGGAGACCAAATCCAGTTTGGAGCAAGTCTAAGCAGACCAAAAATTCTACTCCCAGCAATAAGTCAGCATAATGGTGTGGCCCCCAATCCAGAATTTCTGGTAGGAGGCAGACTAAGTCTTTATTTTGGGGGGAGGAATCGGTTTGATTTGTTCAGGATCCTTGGGTGACGGATATTGTTTCACAAGGTTAAGGAATAGGATTTTGGTCACTTCCCCTTTGAGAGAAGTTCATTCTATCTTACATTTCAAGAAGAACTGACAAGAGAGTGGCTTTTCTTCAATGTGTGTAGAAGCTAGAGGACATGGGAGTCATTGTACAAGTCCTGGCGGCAAATCAGGGGAAGTTTTTTTTTCTTCCAATCTATTCATTGTTCCAAAGAAGGGACAGCAGGTTCTTGAGAGTCCCTTCCTTCAAGATGGAGTCCATCCATTTTGCCACTAGTTCTTCAAGGTCAGTTCATGACAATAGTAGACTTGAAGATTTCTAATCTGCATATATTCTGATCCACAAGGAACATCATCAGTTCCTTGGTTTTTGCATTTGTGGACAGACACTATCAATTTATAGCTTTCCTTTTGGTATCGCCACCGCTCCCAGGATCTTCACAAAGGTCTTGGGGGTTCCTATATCAGTAGTCAGGACTCAATGAATAGCTGTTGCTCCATACCTGGACAATATATTAGTTTACCTTTTTACCATTAACAATGCGAGAAACTACTTTGGTTTCTTTGCAGTCATGGCTGGAAGGTCAACGTGGCCAAGAGTTCTCTCACTCCTCAAACAAGGGTGTCCTTTAGGGTACTCTACAACTTTGTATGCTGAGTCAGTGGAATGGGGATCACTCCAATCTTTCTCAGATGATCTATTTGGACCTATCAGTCAGGGGGTCTCTGTCCTGGTGGACGTCTCCAATCCCGAGATCTCAAGAAATGGGGTTCCTTCGTCCATCGTAGGATACAATCACTACTGATGCCAGTCTGTCAGACTGGGGAGCAGTCTGGGGAGCTTGTCAAGCTCAGAGCATTTGGTCTCCTCAGGAGGCAAATCTACCAATCAATGTCCTGGAGCTCTGAGCAATCTTCAGGGCTCTCCAGGCACGGCCGCCTCTCTGGTCAGTTTCCTTCATTCGCTTTCAGTCAGACAATATTACAGCGTTGGACTACATCAGCCATCAAGGGAGTACCAGCAGTTTGTTGGTGATGAAGGAGGTTTCTCGTATCTCGAGTTGGGCAGAGGTTCATCAATGCGCTATCTTAGCCACTCATATCCCAGGAGTCAACAACTGGGAAGCAGATTATCTGAGTCATCAGACCTTACACTCATGGGAGTGGTCTCTTAACCAGATGATTTTCAAACACTTAGTAGGTTGTTGGGTTCTTCCAGAGATAGACTTAATGGCGTCTCGTCTGAACCACAAACTTCCACGATGCGGGTTGAGACTGAGGGATCCTCAGACGGGATTGATAGACGCTCTGACTGCTCCTTGAACTTGTCATCTAGTTTATCTGTTTTCTCCAATTGTTCTTCTGCCAAGAGTGGTGGCACTGATCAAACAGGAACACATTCTGGCAATTCTAATAGCCCCTGTTTGACCTCACAGTATGTAGTATGCCATTATACTTTGGATGTTCAGCTCTCCTCCATGGAGGCTTCCACAGCGTCCGGATCTGCTATCTTAAGGTCCTTTCTTCTATCAAGATCTTCAGTATCTCAGGTTAAAGGGACAGTCTACAATAGAATTGTTATTGTCTTAAAAGATAGCTAATACCTTCATTACCCATTCCCCAGTTTTGCATAACCAACACAGTTATATTAATATACTTTTTACCTCTGTGATAACCTTGTATCTAAGAACCTTCTTCCAGCCCCCTGATCACATGACTGTGACTGTTTATTATCTATTGACTTGCATTTAGTATTGTCTTGTGCTAAATCTTAAATAACTCCCTGTGCATTAACAGTGTTATCTATATGACCCACATGAATTTATCAGTCTCTTGTTGTGAAAAGAAATTTAAAAAACATTTGATAAGAGGCAGCCCTTAAAGGCTTAGAAATAAGCATATGAGCCTACCTAGGTTTTGTTTCAAATAAGAATACCAAGAGAACAAAGGGAATTTGATGATAAAAGCACTTTGGAAAGTTGATTAAAATTACAAGTCCTATCTGAATAATGAAAGTTTAACTTTGACTAGACTGTCCCTTTAACCGCTAGGATATTTTTGGCCAGGAGATGAACTTCTCAAGAGTAAAGGATTTAGTGGACGCTCACCACCAAGAAAGAAATGAAATAACCAGGTAAGCATAAATTATGTTTTTATTGTTAGTACATATTGGTAAGAATTAGAGTATGACCTGCTACTGGTAAGTTATTTCTACTGTTAAATGTTAGCATAAATAGGTCTTTACAAATGTGTTGAAAATAAAAAGTACACAAATGGACCGATCAGATATATGGTGTGGAAGCAGTGGTTGGAGGATTAGCTTCACTGTTCTTGCTTGATGATGTTACACTGAACTGAGGGGAATACTATTCTCTCCATGACAGCCTCCCTCTGTCAGTCTTTTTTCACAGCTTCTTCATTTTTTATTTCTTTATCGCTGATCTTAACATTGCATTTGCAGTGTCTTACAGCGAGTCCTCATTATTTCTTGCTACATAATACATTTCAGGGTAATTTTATATTTGTGTTTCTTTAGACTATAGTATCTTATTCTAAGCTCTTAAATAATCCTTTACTTTAGCACTGTTTAATAGTAATTTTATCTCCTAATAAGATGCAGGGTATGTAATGTGCTGAAGTTGTAAATCTTGTTATATTGTTCCTTCTACGTGCCTGATTGCGCAGTCTGGTCTGAGTCAGCATAGTAAAAGAAAAGCCAGTGTGAGTCAAGGGCTTGGCGCAGTTCCACAGTGGTGTGCACAGCATTTTGACTTTGCATAAATAATGTATTTCCCATTAAGTACCATATCTTATGTTATGTTAAAGGGACAGTAAAGTAAAAATTAAACTTAAATTTATTGGACAGAGCATGAAATGTTAAAATACTTTCCAATTTACTTCTATTATCAATTTTGTTTAATTCTCTTGGTATCCTTTGTTAAAAAGTAATCCTAGGTGAGCTTAGCGCTGCGGAACCTGTTAGCTCTCTACAAATACCTGACAATAATAATAAAAAAAGCTTAGGAGTGTATATAGCCCTCTGACAGCAGTGTATAGCACAGTGATACATAGTTGCAAACACTGCTGCCATAGACTGCAAAAGGTATGTGTATGCTCTTAAGCTTCTAGCAGCCTACTTAGATTTTCTCTTTAACAAAGGATACCAAAAGAACAAAGCAAATTCGATAATAGAAGTAAATTGGAAAGTAGTTTAAAACTGCATGCTCTGTCCAACCATAAAAGTTGACGTTACTGTCCCTTTAATATGTTAGCTTCCAGCTTTATGGTTCAGTTTTACATTTAGTAGCCTATGGTACACTATGGGCTAGATTACTAGTGGAGCACTATTTATCGTTCCCGCTCATGCGTTAATTTTGCTAGACGGAGTTTTTTTGCGGGCGTATTTCAAGTTGAAAGTAAAAAGTTAGCACGAGAATAAAAATCAGACGCACGCAAAAGAGTTAAACTTCAAATATTGTGACCGTGTTAACATATTCTGCCCTAGACTTCAATGGAGCGTGGAAACTGAAAAAAAAAAACATACTCGTGTGCTAACCCGAACGTGTTTATTCAAGTGCACTAAACATGACATGAATTATGAATATTTCACATTCTAATGTTCTTCACATACAGAACAATGTACTTTTTATATATAGCTATATATACCTATACCTGTATATCTATTCCTATAGATATATAGGTAAAGATATGTATTTTACATGAACAGTATCAGATATATCTAGAAATATATTTCTTCCTAAGATATGGTGAGTCCACGGGTTCATAATTACTTTAAACGGATCGTAAAGAAAAGAAAACAGAATCCTCCTCAACTATAACCTCCTTTATGATTGACACGTTAACAAAAGGAGACACAGCAGAGTATCCCGTACTCGTACGCTGAAAATCTTTCTTGTCACAACTAAAAAGAAACTGTGTAATACGCCACAGCTACTAACAAGACTAAGACCCAGGCAGAGAAAAAGCTGGTCACGTGACCCGACGATGAGGATAAGCGCTACGCGTGCTTCAAAGCAATCCTCCTACCTCGTAGAACGATATTTTAGCGTCCTTCCCGCCACACAGCCTTGTAATGGCGGCCCATCGGAACACACAAGAGTCTATCCTAACATGTATGTTCCAGCTACAAACTTTGATAACAGTTACAGTAAACGAAAAACGTCTCTAGTACACAGCAGTTCTATTAAATCCCTGACATAAGCCAGAAACATATCAAACCCAGAGATTAACTCATCGATGTCCTAGAACACATAAAGCAACCTCCAAAAAGTTCTACTGCTCACCACGATAACTTGTATGTGTGTGACCAGTCCCCATAAGCCCTAGAACAAAATCGCTAGCTTGCAAAAACCACAATAAGGAAAAAGAATAAACTTTAACAATGTAAAGATAATAACCCCGGTCTCCAGTCACTGCAGTGCCTGCTCCATGCCCCAATGTAACCCATATTACAAGGTTAGCTATGTCCCCAATAAATAAGCAGGATCTATCCGGTTCTTAAGGGCATAGTCTCCCAACCTGGAAGAAAGAGCACTTACCTGCTCTGCTGTACGGCATGTCGACAGTCACAGGGTATGAGAGGACACAGCTCCTCACAGAGACCCTTAAAAGAGAAAGAACAGAGTAGCCAAACTCTGGTTTTCTATATGAGGGCAGCAACTGTTAGGAAAACACAGCAAGTACCTCTTTGCAAGTTCCTATCTGCTTTAAAGCCACCACTGCCCACTGAGAAGACTGACGTGGAGTACAGCTAGACCCATCCTTTCAAAATGGGGAAAGATCAGAGTACTACTCTGCTTTCAAAATAACAAACTTTTCGATTGTAGTGAAACAAATCCAATTTTCTTCAGACACATTGAGGCCCATTTATCAAGCTTCGAATTGAGCTTGAGGGCCCGTGTTTCTGGCGAGCCTGCAGGCTCGCCAGAAACAGCAGTTATGAAGCAGCGGTCTAAAGATTGTGCTTTTATACAATAAAAACATAACCACCATAAAAAGGGTGGGCCTCATGGACTTTTACCAATATGAAAGAAATTAATGTATCAGGTAAATTCTTACATAAATTATGTTTTCTTTCATGTAATTGGCAAGAGTCCATGAGCTAGTGACGTATGGGATAGAAATACCCAAGATGTGGAAGTCCACAGAAGAGTCACTAGAGAGGGAGTTATAAAATAACAACAGCTATTTCCACTGAGAAATTAAATCCACAAAATAATTAAGTTTTTCTTAAAAAAAACTTAAATCAAAAGCAGTAGAATCAAACTAAGACAGCTGCCTGAAGAACTTTTCTACCAAAGACTGCTTCAGAAGAAGCAAAATACATCAAAATAGTAAAAACAATAAAAGTAATCAAAGAAGACCAAATGACTGATTTGCAAATTTGATTCATTATGGAAAAGCCCAAGAAATGGCGACTGAACTTAGTAGAATGAGCTGTAAATCTCTGAGGCAGAGCCTGCCCTGCCTCCAAATAAGCCTTGAGAAACAAAAGCTTTAACGAGGATGCCAAAGAAATGGCAAAGGCTTTCTAATCTTCTCTGGAACCAGAAAAACAACAAATAGACTAGAAGTCTTCTAAAATCCTAGTAACCTCGATATAGAATTATAAAGCTCTTACCACATCCAAAGGATGTAAATAACTCTCAAAGAATTATTTTAGGATTAGGACAGAAAGAAGGAACAACAACTTCTCTACTAATGTTGTTCAAATTCACAACCTTAGGAAAAAAAGAAGTCCACAAAACAACTTATCTAGATGGAAAAAAAACCAGATAAGAGAGAGCTGATAAATCAGAAACACTTGTAACAGAAGAGATTATCAAAAGAAACAACACGTTCCAAGAAAGTAGATAATCTTCAAAGAAAATATAGGCTCGAAAGAAAGAGCCTGCAAAATCTTTAAACCAAATAAGACTCAAAAAGGAGAAATTAATAAATGAACAGGCTTGATACCAACCAAAGCCTGGATAAAACAGTGAATTTCAGGAAGTTTAAACAATCTTTCTAGGAATTAAAAAAGAAAGAACAGAGAATTGTCCCTTCAAAAAAATTGCAGACAAACTTATCCAAACCATCCTGAAAAAACTGTAAAATCCTAGAAATTCTAAAAGAATGCCAAGAGAATTTATGAGAACACCAAAAAATGTACGTTTTCCAAACCTGATAATACATGTTCCTTGAAACAGACTTATAAGCCTGCAACATAGTGATAAAAACTGAGTCAGAGAAACCTCTATGACTAAACACTAATCAATTTCCATACCATCAAATTAGTAGTTTGAGATCCCGATGAAAAAATAGCCCCTAAAACAAGAGGGCTGGTGAGAGAGATAGCGGCCAAGGATGGCAACTGGACATCCGAACAGGATCCACATACGAAACCTGTGAGGCCATACTGATGCTATCAGAAACACATGAGACAGTTCCAATATGATCTTGGAAATCACCCTTGGAAGAAAAAAACAGAGGTGGAAAGATGTAGTCAGGTTGCAAAACCAAGACACTGCTAATGCATCCACCATCTCCACCTGAGGATCCCTGGACCTGAAAAGGTACCTGGGAAATTGAGAAAACACATCTGTATAGAGATACCACTCTCCCGGATGTAAAGACTGAGGCTGAGAAAATCCACCTCCCAAAGGTCTAAACCTGAGATAAAAAATCGTAGGAATTAGACAGGAGATGAATTCCATCTAAGAACGTATTCAAATTACTTCTTAATTGCTAAGGAACTACGAGTCCCTATTTGTTGATTGACATATGCCACAATTGTGATATTATCTGTCTGAAAGCAAAAATGAAAAGTTCTCTCCTAAAAGAGGCCAAGCCTGAAAGAGCTCTGAAAATAGCACGGAGTTCTAAAATACCGATTGGAAACCTCATCCTCTTGAAGTTTCAAAACCCCTTGTGCTGTCAGAGACCCTCAGACAGCTCCCCAACCTGTAAGACTTGCATCCATTAAGAATACAGTCCAGGAAGGACGAACAAAAGCAGGCCCCCTGAATAAAACAATGATAGACTAATCACCAAAACATAGAGAGTAGAGTGTTAGGATTTAAGAATATCAACTGCGATATCTGAAAACAATCCCTGTATCATTAATTCAGTATGCAAAGCAAAAAGAGGTCTCAGATGAAAAACGAGCAAAGGGAACCACGCCTGATGCTGCAGTTATGAGACCTAAAACTTACATGCACATAGCCACTGAAAGGAATGTTCTAGACTGTAAGTTAGACAGACAATTGACTTTTGTCCTATAAAGACAAAGACATAAACACAGAATTCATCTAGAAACCCAAAAAGAGGTGACCCTTGTCTAAGGAATCTCAAAACTCTTAGGTAAATTAAATCCTCTAACCATGTCTTGAAGAAACAAAACTAGTTGATTCATGAGAGATTCCAATAAAAGAAAAATTCATATATTTGAATACTTTATTGGGTACTCGTAAAGCGCGGCTAATCACCCGTAAGGGTCTCAAGGCGCTGCTCATTTTATCAACCTCGGAAGGATAAAAGGCTGAATGGACCTTGCTGGGAATCAAACCTGCAACCCTCAGGTTGCTTCAGAGCTCAGCCACAGTGCATTAGCATGGTGAGCTATCTATCCGGCTTTAATAAAAGAAAAGTTTAAGCTTAAACCAAGATACCATCCAAATAAGGAAGCACCACAATACTCTACTGTCTGAATACAGAAAGAAGGGCACCAAGAACCTTTGAAAAGTTTAATAAAGCTGTCGCTAGACCAAATAGAAAAGCGACAAATTGGTAAAGCTTATCTAAAAAAGAGAATCTCAGAATCCACAAGTGGTCTAAATGAAATACAATATGAGGATAAACATCTTGTAAAATGCAGTGGAAATGAAATGACCTTGCTGAACAAAAAGGCATAATAGTCCTTATAATCGCCAACTTGAAAGTTGAGACTCTAACAAAACAATATAAAAGTCTTCAGATCCAAGATTGGACTAAATAAACCTTTCTTCTTTGGGACAAAGAATAGAATTGAATAGAAACCCAATCCCTGTTCCTGCTAAAGAACTGGTATAATCACTCCTGAAAAAAATTCACAGAGTGTACTGAGAAAGAAAGATTCTTCCCATAGAAGGTCTCATTCTAAAAATCTATTCAAACCCTAAGAATAATATAGACTAAGTTCATCCAAAAACAATCTAATCTGCCCCCCACCACAAGGACTGGTTTGAGAACCGCACCTTCATGCAGACTAATAACTAGTAATTATATAGCATTTTTCTCCCAGAAGAATACAAAAAACAATTTTTCAGTGCTTACACTCGGAGTTAACCAAATTAGCAGCTGATAAAAACAAATGTTATTATTACCCAAATAAATGGTACACAATAAATTGACCTCAAAAGGTGGAAGGGCTGTATTAACCCGCGCCGGATGTCTTGAAGATGGACCAGCTCCGCGCCGTATGGATGAAGATAGAAGATGTCGTCTGGATGAAGATTTCTGCCGTCTGGAGGACCACTTCGCCCGGCTTGGATGAAGACTTCTCCCGGCTTCGTTGAGGACTCCGGCCCGGCTTGGATGAAGACTTCTCCCGTAAGTCGATCTTCAGGGGGTAAGTGTTAGGTTTTTTTAAGGGTGTATTGGGTGGGTTTTATTTTTAGGTTAGGGACTTTGGGCTTGCAAAAGAGCTAACTGCCCTTTTAAGAGCAATGCCCATCTAAATGGGGCAATGGGGGGCTTAGGTTTTTTTAGTTAGTATTTTATTTGGGGGGTTGGTTGTGTGGGTGGTAAGTTTTACTGTTGGGGGGTTGTTTGTATTTATTTTTTCAGGTAAAAGAGCTGATTACTTTGGGGCAATGCCCCGCAAAAGGCCCTTTTAAGGGCTATTGGTAGTTTAGTTTAGGCTAGGGTTATTTTTTTATTTTGGGGGGGGCTTTTTTATTTTGATAGGGCTATTAGATTAGATGTAATTTGTTTATTATTTTCTGTAATTTAGTGTTTGTTTTTTTTGTACTTTAGCTAATTTAATTTAGGTAATTGTATTTAATTAAGTACATTTATTTAATTATAGTGTAGTGTTAGGTGTTAGTGTAACTTAGGTTAGGTTTTATTTTACAGGTACTTTTGTATTTATTTTAGCTAGGTAGTTAGTAAATAGTTAATAACTATTTAGTAACTATTCTACCTAGTTAAAATAAATACAAACTTGCCTGTAAAATAAAAATAAACCCTAAGCTAGCTACAATTTAACTATTAGTTATATTGTAGCTAGCTTAGGGTTTATTTTATAGGTTAGTATTTAGTTTTAAATAGGAATAATTTAGTTAATGATATGAATTTTATTTAGACTTAGGGTTAGGGTTAGACTTAGATTTAGGGGTTAATAACTTTAATATAGTGGCGGCGGCAGATTAGGGGTTAATAAATGTAGGTAGGTGGCGTTGATGTTAGGGACAGCAGATTAGGGGTTAATAATTTTTAACTAATGTTTGTGAGGTGGGAGTGCGGCGGTTTAGGGGTTAATATGTTTATTATAGTGGCGGCAACGTTGGTGGCAGCAGATTAGGGGTTAATAAGTGTAGGTAGGTGGCGGCGACATTGGGGGCGGCAGATTAGGGGTTAATAAATATAATGTAGGTGTTGGCGATGTTGGGGGCAGCAGATTAGGGGTTTATAAATATAATGTAGATGGCGGCGGTGTCCGGAGCGGCAGATTAGGGGTTAAAATTTTTATTATAGTGTTTGCGATGCGGAAGGGCCTCGGTTTAGGGGTTAATAGGTAGTTTATAGATGTTAGTGTACTTTTTAACACTTTAGTTATGAGTTTTATGTTACGGCGTACCATAAAACTCTTAACTACTAACTTTTAAATGCGTTAGGACTCTTGACAGGGTAGGGTGTACTGCTCACTTTTTGGCCTCCCAGGACAGACTCGTAATACCGTCACTTTGGAAGTCCCATAGAAAAAAGACTTTACAAAGTTTACGTAAGTCGTTTTGTAGTAAGGCCAAAGAAGTGTGCGGTGACCCTAAACCTTCAAGACTCATAATATCAGCGGGCGTAAAAAAGCAGCGTTAGGACCTTTTTCAGCCTAACGCACAACTCGTAATCTAGCCGATAGTTAATAGGAGGACTAGGCTCCTAAAAGCTAAAAATAGCAAAGAACAAAGAATGTTCAAATAAGAAATAAGGAGAATTTTTAACAAAACCGCATTACGCAAAAGAAAGTAAAAAAAAATTTTGCCGCAAAACCAACACCAGAAAATGACACACTTTGCGTCATAATAAACGTGATTCCGCACCAAAACAACTAGCGTTAACAAAGACGCAGGAAATGTCAAAATTTGCGCCAAGAATGACGCAATAAAAAAAACAGCATTCTGAGTCCTCGTGAGCCTAGATTTGCCCGCCAATTTTTTTTAGAAACTAGTCAAATTAGAAAAAAACTGAACCCCAGGTAAGAAAAAAGTTTAAATAAACTTCCCAACATGATTCCTATACTGAAACTGTTTAGACTGCAAAGGGAAATATACATAGACCTGACTCATGGCAAATATAAGTAAAATACATATATTTAAAACTTTATATTAATACATAAAGTGTCAAACCATAGCTGAGTGTGTCTTAAATAATGATACATACTTACCGAAAGACACCCATCCACATATAGCAGATAGCCAAACCAGTACTGAGAACTATCAGCAGAGGTAATGGTATATAAGAGTATATCGTCGATCTGAAAAGGGAGGTAGGAGATGAATCCCCACGACCGATAACAGAGAACACTTGAAAAGATTTCCCGTGAGAGAAACCATAAAATCAATAGGCGATACTCTCTTCACATACCTTTTGACAAACACTGTACTCTGAGAGGAATTGGGCTTCAGAATGCTTAGATGCGCTTATCATAGAAAAAATCTTAAAAATCAAGCACAAACTTACTTCACTACCTCCATAGGAGGCAAAGTTTGTAAAACTGATTTGTGGGTGTGGTGAGGGGTGTATTTATAGGCATTTGAGATTTGGGAAACTTTGCCCCTACCTGGTAGGAATGTATATCCCATACGTCGCTAGCTCATGGACTCTTGCCAATTACATGAAAGAAATATGAGTAACGTACATCGGGGTTCTCAACTTAGGACTAACACGGTAGGGATAGGGCACACAAAGTATTGTTAACTTCCATGCCTGATATTTAGAAATCTCACCGTCATAGAGAGAAATCGTTGGGATTTATTTAGACGTTGTATTGTGATGCAGGAGTCTCTGTTTCACACCCAGAGGCAGAACTTTTTTTCACTTTCTGCGATGAGATTTTTTTAGTGAAATTTTTTCTGCAGGTCATTTTTAAATGAAATAAAATTGTAAATTTGTCAGTTACACTAAAGCACCAGATCAATTGCAATGTGTTGGCTAACTGGAGAATAAAGCAATATTTAAAGTTTTATAATCTAGTGCAGTAGTTGAAAATTGCATTGCAAATTAGCTGCAGACAAAAAAAGTAATTGTAAAATGTCTCTTGAATTAATTTGTTTCCTTTTCTCTTAGTCTAACATAGAAATGTAGAAATAAAAAAGGTGCATTGCTTATACGAACATCTTACAGTCAGAGAAAAACGGCTTTGCAGACTGTGAAAAGCTAGGGAACGAGCTTGCAAAAATCTGAGAGCCAATCAATGCACTGCTGCTTTGCAGCACTACTGCATATTTGACTGTTTTCTTCAAACAGCACTTTGTTCTGGATGCACTGTGTTAAGGAAAACTTATACAATGCAGCCAGAGAACAGCTTTGTTTAAAAAGAACAGCCTAATGTGGAGCAGTGCTGAAAAGTTCAAGTGCTGTTCTTTCTGCAGACATGCTGCATTTTCTGCGATGACATCTCAGATCACTCAATGTTCTGCCTTGGGGGTTTCACATAAAGAACACTACATAGCAACATAAACATTTCTCAAGATAACATTTGTGTTTCTATTTTTTTTTTAAGTGCCTCGCCGTATCAATGAGACTTCTTTGAATGTCTCGTCTGAGTGGTTAGGTTTTGAATATCAGGGCCATTGGACAAGGGCACCGGTTGTATATGTTCTAGCTCATTATAATGCCTGTTTTTTAAATGCCTGCAAACACAGAATTTTACTTATGTTTTTTTACCGTGTTGTAGTCAATCACTATTAAACCTAAGTGGACCCCTTCTCCAACTTTTAACCCTAAATGCCAGCAAGAAACTCTAACTGCATTGAACTCCCCTTAAAGGGACATGAAAGGGACTTCCAGTGGGTGGTGCTCCAAGATGGCTGCATTCCTATGAAGCTCTGAGATACCTTGTGAAAAAGAACCTTTTTGCAGCCTGAACCCCCCTGCCATCTGCGCATCTCTTGACAGCTACGTGTCCGAGAACTAATGCAGATAGAGAAACTACCATCTTCTCTCCCACGGAGGTCACATTGAAAGTAAAAAACGGCTTGGCGTAGTGGCGCGTATTTAGCCGCCATACTGTACATAATAATAAGTCTAGCAGGGCTGTATCTACTGGTCTCTTACCCACTCCTTTAAAACGATGAAGGCAGAGGACAATGTTACCACACAGATACTCAAAACTTTCTCACCCCTATTTGAACGTTTATCCCTCAGCTTCCAAACTTTACATGAAACGCTTCAATTAACGGTGGGGACCTACACTAGGGAAAAGGATCCTGTGAATGAAGGAAGCTGCTCCTTAGTACGAGACCCGCAAGATTCACTCATTTTAGACACAGTCAAAGGATCTCTACCCTGTCAAATGGAACAAGCTCTGCTTTGTCTGCACTTACCTGCTATGACTACCGCAGGACCGGAAAGTTTCAATGAGACCTGTATATCAGGCATCCCATCTTAGAACCCAGCTATGGGTGCTGGGAGGCAGAGCATCGAATCGCTACTTGTCCCTGAGCCGCTGCAAGATTTTCCCCTTGCGCAGATATGTGCTTCCCCTAGCGCTTCCACTTTTTGCCGGGTGTGTGGCCTCTCTCACGCGACCCTGTCCATCAGTCAGGCTAGTTGCTGAACAAACACCACGGAACAATGGTTTTGGCCAAAGAGGGGATAGGCTAACAACTGAAAAGTCATACCTAGGCTGACTCTCCCGGCGCTTAATCTAACACTTTTTGAGGAGTACCTACAATTTGAGCCCATCCTGCTGACTACCACTCTGCTTTCCATATGGTACTGTATTTAGAGACAACGACAGCCTGCATAGTATAAAAGATCTATCACCTTTTAACCCTCTTTTCACTTTGGGACATAAAAGGAAAATAAAGAGGGGAAAACTGTACTTATGTATATGTCGCTGCATAACCCTAATGACTCGAAATTCGCCTCAGCCTTGCTGGCTGATAGACAGCTCTTTTTTGTGACATTGAGTTATCGGCTTAGTGTAACCTGAGTTTTTACCAAAGCTGTTTCTTTTGTGCTAGTGTTCTATTGCATTACAAGACATATGTATGTGTACATACACGGTCACCAACTAGTGACAGTAGTCTTCTGTACTCACAGACTGTGTTATTATTAGGTAAAAGCAGACAGTTGTTCTACATAAACCTTACTACACTTTGCACTTAGAAGAGCTGTATCAGACCTGCTCAACGGACTAACATAGCCACACCCACCTAATAGAAAGTCTATGCTACATAACCGGCTTGCAAATTTACCGGGCATCAGCCCCTTTGTAGACAGGTAATTTCTACCGTATTGCTGATCCCCTCAGTGTATCTTAGAACACATGATAACGCACCTAAAGGTATATCTTTTATTTTTTTTTGAGGGAATAGTAATCCCAATTAGATAAAATGAATGACGTGTCATTTAGTCTACACATACTTAACTAGTTTATATATCCATGATTCGACTCAAATCACGTTGAGATATATGAGAGAGTCATCCCTACTTGACAATTGCTAGGGAATATGATCCACTTTATAGTCATATTTCATACAGATTCCTTGGTAACTACCCTGCAAATTAATTTTTTTTTTACCTTATTCCAGTGTTTCACTATATATTAATATAGTGTTCTTGTCCTATAACTTGAGCATCGCCTATGCATAAAACATAAATTATTGACATGACGACTGCCAATATATCTGCACAATTGCTTAGTCTGTGATGATTGGTTTAATTTGTATGTTTAGTTTAGGAAGTTTTATCTTATTGTTTAGTTATGTGCAATGTAACTGGCTGTGGTGTGTGTTATTAAATTAAAAATCAAAATTAGGAAGCACAGATACAACAATTTAAGCACCAGCAAGTCACCTCCTATACATGAAGTTTCAGCGATTGACATTACAACTGACAATATATCTGCACAATTGCCCAATCTGTGTGGCCTGGTTTAGCTTACATGTCAGGCTTAGCGAGTGGGATTACATTGTTAGGCTGTGTCGCGGTGGGTGATATGGAATTAAAAATTAAAAGTTAAGAAGTGCAGGTACAATATGGGTTAATAATCACCCGATTTTGATATAATTCTCATTGCAACCCCTTGTATAAACATCTCTAGATAGGTTCCTTGATAACCACCTTGCAAATGGATCATTCTGCGCTTATCCCATACTCTCACCTTATATTAATATATAGTTCTTGTCCTATAATGTAAACACAGTCAAAACATCTTCTATATATGAAGTATAAAATCACTGACACTACGACTGATAATACATCTGCACAACTGCCTAATCTGGGTTGTTAGGCTTAGTTTACGTGTTTGGCTTAGTGAGTTTTGTTCTATTGTTTTGTTATGTGCTGTATGCCTTGTTGTGGTGTGTGTTGTTGAATTAAAGCAAAAATTAGGAAACGCAGGTGCAATATGAGAGAATAAGCAACTAACTATAATATAATCCTTACTGCATGGATTAGTCCATGATATCATAGTGTTCGGATCTCAAAATTGACAGACTGTGTATGTGCTATACTTCATAGAAAAATCTTGCTGCTCTGCTATGTATTTTCTGATAACAACTGTATCACTATGGATATTGTATCGTTAATCAAAATGTTATATTCGATACATGGTATGAAATGCAATGTTGTGTGACTTGACAAGTCTGTATATGCACGTGTATATGCACGTGATTAACTGTACCTGTGTTTCTTTAATAAAAAGAATTTTAAAAAAAAGGGACATGAAATCCAATTTTTTTCATAATTCAGATAGAAAATACAATTTTAAACAACTATTGTAATTCTATTATCTAATTTGTTTCATTTACTTGGTATCATTTGGGTGAGCTACCAATCAACAGCTAGAACCTAGGTTCTCTGCTGCTCCTGAACTTGCCTAGATAAACCTTTCAGCAAAGGATAACAAGAGAAGGAAGCACATTAAATAATATAAGTAAATTGGAAAGTTGTTTAAAATTGTATTCTCTATCTGAATCATGAAATAAAATTTTTGGTTTTTATGTCCCTTTAAGCCACCTTAGAAGATAAATTGCAAAGGGTCAGATGATCTAAAGTTCTCCGCTCAGTACGGTGAGTTTCCTAAAAAAATGTAAATGCTTAAATTTTACCTTGAGATGAGTATAGCCCCAATATTCAAAACATCGACAGACCAGTCTGTGGATATATTGAAAAAAGTGGGCATGTGTCTCCCATAGGAAATAATAGTGATGACGGCATCAGCAAAAGTCCGCCCATATCGCCACTCATCTGCAATATCAGCGAGGGGGGCTGTATTTGAAGTGTTCCTACACAGCACAGACAATGCATTTGAAACAAAAGAAAAGTTTTCTGTGTAGGAATACTTTAAATAATGCACCGGTAACTTTACTTTTATTGTACCTACACTAAATTTCTCACATGGAAAGTCTTGCCACTGAACCTGTAACTAACCTGCAGGGCAAAGCTAGGAATATATTACACTACTGGTAATGTTTCCCAATTAAAATGCAGGTTACTCCCATGGAACCCTCAGCTAACTCCCTCTGAACGCCAACATCTATGTCATGTCTGTGATCTGCCTTACTAATAAAGACAAAAACATAAAACCTTCCTATTAAAACTATAGGAGCTATGTCAATGCATGTATGTACAATGTTTCATTTATATATATCCTATTGTACAATGTGATACTATGTATTTTAAATATTGTAGTGATTACTGCATATTACGAGTTAAAAGTAAAATGTTTGCGTGCAAGCGAAACCCAATGCACGCTAACTTCATGACTTCGTATGCTGTGACTGCGCTTACTTCTACTTCCCATAGACTTCAATGGAGCACGCTTTTAAAAACAACCCTAACACTTATTGCTTGCATGCTACCCCGACACCGCTTTAGACCTACAACTTGAAGGTAGTTATGCATATTTTACATTCCAGTGTTCTTCTCATTGAAAAAAATGTTCTCTTTATTTTTATTCAATATATGTATATAATTATTATTTTTTTAACTATATATATATATATATATATATATATATATATATATATATATATATATATATATATATATATATAAACTTATATATCTATATGAATATATACAGGTTAGATATATACAGATATATTTAGCAATATATATTTAAAAATACCAAGAACATTTTCTACTATGTGAAGAACAATGGAATGTACAATATTTACAGTAAATACACAGTAAAATACATGATAAAATATTAAAATTGAATACATTTTTTCATGTTTTAAGGTATTTGAGTGGAAAGGGCTCCAAAGTGTACATACATATGTGTATATGTGTATGTATATACATATATAAATACATAATACTCATGTATATACAGATATTTGCACACACACACATATATATATATATATATATATATATATATATACACAAACATATTTAGACATATATGTGTGTGTGTGTGTGTATATATATATATATATATATATATATATATATATACATACATATGCAAATATCTGTATATACATGTGTATTTATGTATGTATATATGTATATACATGTGTATATGTGTTTATATGTGTATGTAGGTATGTATAAACATATATAAATATATAAATGCATAAATACACATGTATATACATACTATAAATATATATGCACACACACACGTACAGTGTATATATATATATATATATATATATATATATGTATTATAGCCCTTCCCATTTAAATACTGTGTCATATACCATATATCTTTTAATCCTTATATAACTTTTTATTAATATTTATATGAATAATTTGAATCAGATATATGAGTGTAACACTTTATTTTAATGTATTTATGTTGTGATTGGCACACTAAATTTGTTTGCACTCGAGCAAAAGCATTTACTTTTAACTTGTAATAAGTGCGCACGTTAGTGTGGTCATGCCACTTGTAATCTAGCCCTATGAAAGGTGAGGGAGAGTTTCCTACATTACAATATAAGCTCTAAAGAAATCCCAAAGATTGTGTGCGATTTCTCTCCATGCAAGATTTGCTCATGGTTGTGATGAGATGGAGATGTAGTGCAGAGTGATATTCCTCTAGCTGACTTATCCTGAGATAAACACATTATACTTGAGTGAAAATAAAATAAAAAAAACAGGATTTGGGTTGCTAATATCTAGCAACAATGAGAACAATTATAGTAGACCAAGCTCCTTCTGTTCTGGGAGTGATAGAAAACGGTGAGGACACAGTTGTATTATGTACATGAGCAGCATTGTAAAGTAAACATTTCCTTAGTTATGTAAATGGTTGTCTACTGAAAACAAGTAACTGCAGTGTATATGGGCTGCATATTGAGGCATGATTGCCCTGTGCATAGAATTCTGTTCATTACTTAGCACATTGCTTATTTGGCTTTGGAAATCTAATCACAAAGTACAGTGAATTGTAATATTTAGTTAATGGAAAATTGCAAGTATTGCTTGGAACAGTGTTCACACAGTGTGCAAAGTGTGCTCTTGCAGCACGAGGCTTTCAAGGGACCTCCTCTCTGCAGGACATTGAGGGCTCCCAGATAAGCTGTGAGCTTGTAAGACTGCTCCCTGCAGATAAACTCCTGGCACAATGAGATAAGTTGGGTAGGCGCCTTTACACATATCTTTACAAACACTTCACATTTAGTTAACCACTCCAACACCATCTGTATAAGGTAGGCTGTAAGAATGACAGATATAACAAATATGATATATTTTCTATGTTATTGTACGGTCTATATAGGGTGTGAATGGCTTACACTATATGTACTATATGTACGCTATATGCAGTATGTGCTGTTATTAAATGTGAACATAGGCTCAGACTTTTGAGCATTTACCAAGCAGCTATAAAGACCAGGCAGGCTGTTCATAGCCACTACTGTATTTAAGGCTGGACAAATTCTGAAGACTGGGAGCCATGGCTTCTAGAATTTAACTTCTGGCTCTTTACTTTTTTGTATTATTTATTTTTATATGAACACCTGTGCCTGGCTCCTAAAATAAATTAGAAGCTGGCTTCTCAGTATTTTGCTGGCTCCTGTTGTACATAGTGACTGTATTGTAAATATCATGGAATAGTGTGTTTAAGGTGATCATTTGGCATAAAACAAGCATGACATGCTACTTATGATTTATTTTTACAGAGTAGGCAGCATTACTTTGTCTGTGTAACAACATGATTTATTACATATAATATTGTGTATTGTGTAACATAGTCATAGCACACTCAGGATATGGTATGATATAGTTGTGTAGCTAGAAGCCAGTATCCTGGCGCTTTATGTGTAGTAAGAATGAGAGACATGATATAGTTATTACTGCAATTATTAAATGATTGTTTTTTTGCGCATTGAGTAGCTATTGTGTAGACTTAGATGTACGTGGGATACTGTTTATGGTAGATACTGCATTTGGCATAGTGGATTTGTCTGTATAAGGAGTGTTGTGTATGGTATCAGGAACAAGATAGCTGAAGACATAAATGCAACTTAGTCATTACACATGCTACACTGCACATAGCAGTCTGTAAATATGCTACACTGTATATGCAGTTATTCTAGGTCTGGTGTTATTGAATTGAATAGAAATGGAATACAAGTTATCTTCACATGTCATACTTTTCCATCAGTATCATAGATCATTTTATCTTTAACGGCTGTGAATGATTACTGATTTTTTACTATTTGGTTTCAATAGTGACAAATTGACGCTAAAAGTTATAACAAATTAATGTCTCCTTTTTGAACACTAAAATGTTGTTGTCTGCATCACAGGTCTTGTAGGGGTTAACTTAGTCTTAAAAGAAAAGGTCAAAATCAGAGATCATTGCTGCAGAAACAGACAGTTCTGTGGCACTTATAGGAAAGTTGGGAATCACCAAACTATATCTGCCCCTATAATTCCTACAATATCAGTGCAACTTCCAGGTTTCTTGTACAGGCGTGATAGTGCCTCTTTAACAACAATCATCCCTAGTTTGGATTTTTTTTCACTAAAAAGTTAACCCCTACATTGCCTGTGGTTCCGTCAGATACATGTTGTCATTTAAAATGCTTTGCTATTGTGTTAGACATTTTAGTAGAATGCTATTACCAAAATCGGTTCTGTAAATTGGCTATCAGCTCAAAGAAAAAAGGTCCTGGGTTAACCATATATGCTGGAAACCAGTAATAAACCTCCCTAGCCACGTGCAGCCTCCAAAGAATATCTCTTAAGTGTATATCCTACTACATTATGTTTTACTAAGCCAGCAGCACACGAGTCCTGAACTCAACTAACGCTACAGAACTCAACACCCAGGTACTGCTCACTTAGATTCCACACCCATAAAAATAGCTTTAATCTCTGAACAAGTGCCCCCCCCCCCCACACTCAGCAACTCCTCCAATACAAGTCCCCATTGGCCTATATTTATTCAGAGGGCTTGTATTCAAGACTCCCTCACCCATTTCAGTAACTAAGTATTAGACCCTCCATACAAGGGCCCCACTTCCTGAATCTCCATCAGACAAGGGGCTCCCACTTACAGCATCACCTTTCATACTGGAATAGATATAAATGGATCATCACATATAATCTATGCTCCTGTATTATGCATGGGTCCTTAATCTTAAATGAAACTTGTGATCATCATGCTTTAAAAAAAACAACGGTTCTTCAATATTGATTGCAGCCCTTGATTCTAAATCTTCAGCTACTTTGTCCGCATAATAAAACACATAAATAAATAATTAAAGGAAATCTTTCTTATATTAACTATGATTTGTGGGAGAATGTAAAAAGTAATTAATTGGGAAGCTCAATTTTTCCTTCTTTTACAGGTTAAGGGTTGCAGTGAAAGTGCTGATTTAATTATTTTTTTTTACATCTGCATGGAGGGAGCTGTAATAAATAATGCAACTAGTAGTTTGTAATAGTCATGCAGCTCATGCTAAAAGAAAATTATCATAAAAAAGACACAGCATTATGTTTGCCTAATACAATGGTTCACATATTTTTGTAGAATATCTCTTATTTTAATCTTAAACTCTGTGCTACCATTAAAAAATATATATATATATTATTATTTTTTTGTAGTGACTGCCATTCCCATGTCACCTGCAAAATTTCAGGCATCTTCTTTGACCTATTCCAAATGTATAAGTTTTAAAAAAAGAAAACAGCATTTAACATAGAATGCTCAATGTAATATGAACTTTGCCAACACTACTGTAGTTAGTGGTGATCACTTAGGGCCTGATTCTCTAAAGCTCTCTGCTATGGAAAGATTATCTCTTCAGTACTTTGAGGTCCCTCAAAGAATTTATAAAGGAAAATTTTAACTTGAAAAAAAGAAGGAAGATACAGAGGCGCCAATATGGCCTAGTAACGCCTGTACATGTGATTTCCCAACCAAAATGTGAAATGGTACTCACATAGGTGAAGCACCCAATGGTGCAGATGACGCAGACTGGATCAGTTAGCAGTGGTCCAGCTCACTGTGTGCCAGCGTGTAAAGCACTTTGGTATAATCAACAGCAATGCAAATCTCAGTGCCTATAAATGAAAAAACACACAGCTCCCATAGCCTAGTACAGTTTTAACACTCAGTAGGTAACAGTTATCGGTCAGACTTACAGTCAGGAGCACACCTCCAGGTGCAGTAAAGGCAAGCTGGGACCTCTCAGTCGCCCAGTAGACTGTGCTCAGGCGTAGAAGGAATCCAATCACCAGTCACACAATGGGCCAGATAAAAAATCCCCAGGAAAACAGCAAGTATATCGTTAAAACAATATTTATTAAAACAAAGCAACGCGTTTCTCAGCCCTTCTGGGCTGTTTCTTCAGGCTATACAAAAAATAAAATGATACACTTGCTATATACACTCTTAAAACACCTATAATAGGTTAATTGGCACCGACCCAACCCCCTTCCTAGCTAAAACTTCTAAATGGATATGCAGGTCCACACCCACCTCCTGGATTCAACACAGCGGAGATAAAATTTGATTAAAAATATCAATAAGGGAACAAGCCTATATAATAGAACTGAATACATGAGTCCATCTGATTGGTTAGTTCCTGTGCAGTAAATATTGACATAAGAATATAATGGTAATAAAGCCATATTTTCAAATGTTGTAACGTAATGGGATCGCCCTCTATTTATACACTAAACCATATCTAAATAAGTCAGTAGAAACGTCTATCTGTCCTAGTCTAAAATAGTATCTAGAGTCCCAAGTTAATACATATAGATACCACATCAAACCCAATGTGAAAAATAGAAGCGATCTGACTTTACTGGCCGCTCTGAGAGATGGTAAAATAATAATCCGCAACCTCAGAGAAGCTGACAATGTCATCAAAGAGGTGTGTGTATGTATTAGTCCAATGAGGACAATGTATGTGTATATTATCGTCCAACCATCACTATCTACAGGGGCGTATAAATAAACATATATATTAGTCCAATAAGGCCAATGTGTGTGTGTGATCATCCAACCCCCACTGTCTACAGGGGCGTGTAAAAAAGCGTATACGTTTAATGCTGCTCGCATCACTCTTGCGATGTATCCATAATATGTGTATAAATATATATATCAGTGAATCGCTACAGTGGCGATAATGTGAAGATACCTACACATCACTATCCCCAATGTCAAGATGGTGCTATTCACCTCGCGACCTCAAAATAACTAAAAAAGGTGTATGTATATATTGGTCCAAATGAATGTGTATAAAAAGTCTATATTTGATGCTGATCACATCACCCTTGCGTGCAAGAAGCCCATAATCTATCGAAATACATATTGATAAATCGCTAACGATTAGCAGTAATGTCTGGATGCATACACGCAAATACCATATAATATCAATGTTATAATCTTTGATGATAGTATACCATCTATCCCTATGTCGATACTAGAATGCAATGTGAATATCGGACAGATATGATCACAGAGATCTTCAACGCAGAGGTGCACAAATCTCAGGAAAAGACCAATGATTGCTAAGTCAGTGAAACACTGACAATGTTTGTATATATATAATATCATAGCACAACCGTTGTGTGCAAACAGAATAATCATGAAGTATATATAAAAAATATATAGGAATGGGATTTAACTGTACAGGATGTAGCCATACATAGGTATCACAAATGATACAAGCAGCCAAAAAAGAACTCACTAATAATCAAGGTCTGTGCTAAATGATAAATAATGATAGTGAAGATTAGGGTATATAAATGTGAATGAAAAAATAGTATTATCAGACCCACAAAACCTATAAGGGACGTGTAGTGTAATACTAGTGATATGTAGGGACCCTAATATAAAATAATTATAAACAATTCATTATGTGAAATCTAAAGAAAATCTCCTAGATTAAAAAAGGGTTAGAGAAAAGGATCGAACAAAATATTTCTGTAGGAATAATAAGATTAAGGACAATTTCAAGGACACTAACCCTCCCCTTTTTATAACTAGATACAATTCCAACTATCGTGAGATTAATAGAATTCTACAAAAACATTGGCCTATATTAACCAATGACTCTACTCTTAAGAAAATCATTGGAGCTAAACCTAAAGTGGCACCTACCCTCAAGTTCCTTCTAGCTCCTAGCAAAATAGTGAGAGACAAATCTAAACTACAGGGCAACTTTTTGGAAGGAGCCAGGCTCAGACATAAAGTACCTAGATGTGGTAGGAAAAGATGCGGTATCTGCACTTTCATATCAGATCGAGAATCCACTTTTATATTGCATACCACTGGAGAGGTGTTTAAAATTAATAACCATATGACTTGTGAATCATCATTTGTTATTTATCTGTTAAATTGCGTATGTGGAGCCCAGTATGTGGGCCGCACTTGCCACAAAGTGAAAAAAAGATGTGGTGAACACTCTGCCAATATCAAAAACAAATCTAAGAATCATAGTGTGTCAAGACATTGTCTTATGGCTCATAGGACTCTCAAAAAACCTATGAGGATCTTACCCATTTAATCTATTTCTAGAGCTCAAGCAAATGCATTTATGACACTTAGGAGACGTGAGTCATATTGGATCACCAAACTACAGACTCTCCAACCCAATGGTTTGAATGAAAACCTTGATTTGGCAGCATTTATTTAAACATTTCCAAGAGTTTTATGCTTGTTTAAATTAGCTCTTATCAAGCGTACTGATCACTTTTTGGTGAGGAACCTATGGTAGGCTTGGTTGGAGCCTAGTAGGACCAGTGGCATGCCATTACCAGATGTACATTAATTTATCATTATCATTTTTTATACATTACACATTACTCTTATAGTTTTTATGTCACACATAAAAGTTGAGACATATTAGGTATGTTTATTATGATTTATTACCATGTTGTACTAAAGTGTTTAGAAAATGTTATTTTAGGTGGAACAAACTATCTGTTGGTTTTCATGTTGACACACACATGTTATTTTTATATATACACTCACATCTCATCACACTTTGGGTGTGCATAATACAATATAATTGGTTATTTTATTACTAGCCACATATATACAAGTAATGTTATACTTAGTGGCTATCTATCACATATATAGTTATACACTTATTTATTATCTTAGTAACTCTATTATGTAGAATAAGGAGATCACATTCATATCTTATATATTTAATCTAGGAGATTTTATTTAGATTTCACATAATGAATTGTTTATAATTATTTTATATTAGGGTCCCTACATATCACTAGTATTACACTACACATCCCTTATAGGATTTGTGGGTCTGATAATACTATTTTTTCACTCATATTTATATACCCTAATCTTCACTATCATTATTTGTCATTTAGCACAGACCTTGAGTATTAGCGAGTTCTTTTTTGACTGCTTGTATCATTTGGGATACCTATGTATGGCTACATCCTGTACAGTTAAATCCCATTCCTATATATTTTTTGTATATACTTCATGATTATTTTGTTTGCACACAACGGTTGTGCTATTATATTATATATACAAACATTGTCAGTGTTTCACTGACTTAGCAATCATTGGTCTTTTCCTGAGATTTGTGCACCTCTGGGTTGAAGATCTCTGTGTTCATATCATATCAGTCCGATATTCACATTGCATTCTAGTATCGACATAGGGATAGATGGTATACTATCATCAAAGATTATAACATTTTCTGACACCTTGATATTATATGGTATTTGCGTGTATGCATCCAGACATTACTGCTAATCGTTATCGATTTATTGACATGTATTTCGATAGATTATGGGCTTCTTGCACACAAGGGTGATGCGATCGGCATCAAATATAGACTTTTTATACACTCTCGTTTGGACAGTGTTGATTGGTTGACTACACACACACATACACTGTCCTGATTGGATCAATATATACATACACCTTTTTAGTTATTTTGAGGTCGCGAGGTGAATAGTATCATCTTGACATTGTGGATAGTGATGTGTAGGTATCTTCACATTATCGCCACTGTAGCGATTCACTGATATATATATTTGTACACATATTATGGATACATCGCAAGAGTGATGCGAGCAGCATTAAACGTATACGCTTTTTTACACGCCCCTATAGACATTGGGGATTGGATGGTCACACACACACACATTGTCCTTATTGGACTAATATATATATAAATATTGGATAATATAAATATTATAAAATTTTAACTTGAGTTCTGGATGTGAAGGAGCGACATATAAATTTTAATATAGTGTTCAAATCCCACCCCCAAAGTTTGTGTGTGATTAATGATCATTAGTATTGAAAGGGTTTTCCTAAGAAGAGTTTTAAGCATTTTAGTTATTTCATATCCTTCTGTTCTAATTTAGCTTTTTAAGGTGTACAGTGAAACCAAATGGTATCTTTAAACATTCTCTCATATTATCTGACTTCCCTTTGATAAACAATAGGACTGTATCTCCACATAGTATGTGTCTTGAAAAATGAACAATTTGTGTATTCCTTCAGGTTGACTTCACTCCACAATGGCTGACCAGTATGAGTACGATGCAGTGGGAGACCACCAACAAATCTACTCTGGTGGGGGAGACACCATGGCTCAAGAGGACAATCAGGATAGTGTGATCAGGCTTCCACAAGCTACAGAACAAGCCGGTGAGTAGATTGTTAGCATAGATATGTACATCTAATTAGCGGAAGAACAGCATCTTTAATGTACAAGATTTAAAATTATAATATGCTGAAACTTTGTATTTTATAGTGTCTGTTTTGGGAAATAAATACCAAATAGTTTCCATCTGTACCTGTTAAATCCAGTGGCGGTTCTATCTAGATGATGGGTTTTTTTTTACACCTTCATAGGCACATGGGTCACCCCAGTTGAGCTGCAGAGCGCTCTGTATATTATGTGTGCAAACTTTTTCACTATCTTTTTTTAGTCTCCTCGATAAGCCTTCGCAAATACTTAGTTCTTGAACCACCACTAGTTAAATCCCTCAGCTCTTATTTGATATGTCATTAATTATCTACTTTTTAGCGGTTACTTTTTTCCATATACTTTAGAAACTTTATTTTTCAGCTAGATATAAGGATATAGTAAAAACATCATGGGATTACATATGAAAGAGTTGTGAGTCTTGTTCCTGTGGTTTATTTGGGTCATGAAGACATGAAATGAGATTGCTTGGCTGATGGAGTTCTCATTGTAGGTAGGGTTATCTAAATATTACAGTGGGGTAGGTAATAAGTTTCTTTGAATAAATATTTTTTTCAGAGAATATTAAAAGTATGGAGATTGGTGGAGAGTTTGAGTTAGCAAGAAGGTTTTACTGAGGAGATGCACACAGAGTTTTGCAGATGTTGTGCATTAATATTATTATTATTTATTAAAAGTTACTAATAAAGCACCAACAGGTTCTGCAGCTCTATACAAAGCTCAATACAATTGCAGGGTACATTACAATACTCATGCTACTAAGTACAATAAGAGTAGTGTTTTACAATCACTACAGGGCTTAAATTGACAAACTTAAACAAAAGGAAAGGATGCTATGTTAGATAATATGTCATAAGATGAGGGTAAAGGGAGGTGGGTTTTTAAATATTTACAAATGGATTGGAGGGTAAGATCTGGGAGAGACAAACAAATTGCAGTAGTCAAGGCAGGATATGTTTAGAAAGTTATTTCGTGTTTGGCACATATATGGTATCAGGAAGTAACAGATTGAAAGGGCACCAACTTTAAAATGTAAAACATTCTTTAATTAAGTAATTGGAAACCATATAGGAATTCTTTTTTAATATAATGGATATATCCAGACATGGAACAGGACAAAAGGTAAAAAGTCTGGAATAAATAGACAAATTAAGGTCTTCATGGTTGCGGGATGGTAAAAATCATAACAGCTTATTAGTTTCTTAAAAGCTGAGAGCCCAGAAATGATTGTGCAGATAACCAAGAGGGAGTAAAGAGGATGAGGTTCCAAAGAAGAAGACAATAAAACAGGCGCTGACAAATTTATATTAGACTTAGCATCCTGCAATGATATGGAGGCATCAGACACATTTTTAGGAACAATATGCTACTTAGAATACAATACTGTTGAAGTATTTGACTGAGAGAGTGAATCAGACTAAGGCTAAAAATATGTCATCCCATTTTGCATTTCATGCTTTCCTGGTAGTGCCACTTTGTGACCCATTGACACCCCTACCAAAGGTTTTGCAATTTACAAAAATCTCTATGGCTCCTCTTGCGGGTATTGAAGAGCTTTATGGGCCATTGGTAGTGCCAAGCAGAGAAGTGGGAATCTGTAGAAGTCAGTATTATCCAGGTGAGGTGTTTCCTCCCCAGTGTGTGTTGTAGAGTAGTTATTAGAATTAGATTGTACATATCCCTCTTGGTTTTCTCTTGGTGTCACTCAGATTCATTAAGTTAAATGGAATTCAGGGCTGCAATGTTATTGAGAGAAAGTGCATACTAAGGAAAAAGTTTTTGTCAGTTGCTTAAATGTGTTAAACCTGGAAGAACTGTATAGAAGTGATGGAATATGCATGATATTACTACATTGACTAAGGAAGTTAAAGACCCACACATCTTAAAAACCTCCCAAATAACCTCCCAAACAAGAACTAGCTATTGCAAAGTACACATCAAACTGGTTCTTCTTTAGATGGCAGATACATAAGTTATTCCAGGTTCATCAGTTGATAAGGTTTCTCTAGTGCCTATGTCCATTGTAAAAATGCCATAATAGCTAAGAGCAGTATACGCCAAAGACATAACTCTGTCATACTAACACATTTAAAATACCTTAGCATTACAATGCATGAAAGAGTCCACAGCTGCATTCATTACTTTTTGGAATTCAGAACCTGGCCACCAGGAGGAGGCAAAGATACCCCAGCCAAAGGCTTCAAATACCTCCCCCACTTCCCTCATCTCACAGTCTTTCTTTGCCTTTTGTCACAGGAGGTTGGCAGAGAAGTGTCAGAAGTTTGAAGATAGTCTCTTATGGAGGGTAGTACTCTTCGAAATGGGACTGGAGTTTTAAGTAGTCCTGTCAGCCTCTCAGTGAGGGCATCGATGAAGTTTAGAGTCCAGAGCTGCAGGGAGAGTCCTGTCGTGTTCCTGTTCCACGGCATAGATTCTGGTAAGATTGTTTCATTTTACTTCATTATATGAATGTGATGTTAACAAGAAGGTAGGGTCTCAGTGGGACTCCTTTTATCTTAAAATAGGAATCATGGGTTAATATCTCCTTAGGGGGGTTATTGAACAGGGGGGGCTTTAATCATGTTTGCCATTTTTGTAATCCCAAGATGGAGGATTGTGATTTTTTTAGACACGATTGTCTCCGATTCGGAAAATGCGTCTTGTGATGAATATGAAATGGCTTGGGTTATTCATGTCCATCAGTTATGTTCCGATTGCCGTTCCAGAGTACTCTCTTCTCTCGATTTAGTGTCCTCAGAGTGCGTTGAGCCATCCGCCTCCAAGGATTCTAGGGCCTTTGAGGTGCGTGTCCCAGAACCTTCCTTTGCTATGCAAGCAGGTGTCCCTATGGCCTTTACTCCTTCTCTGGAAGGTGGCTTGTTTCCTCCAGAGGTTACGTCACGGTTCCACATGGCCATATCTATGGCGCTGGCTCATTTGTATTTCCCAAGTGAAATATTTTTAAGATACTGTCCGTGTTCTGTCAACCAGGGCCCATTGGGCGTGGGATCGCCCCGTTTCAGTTCGGCCTCCTGGGGAAGCGTGGGCTTCTGAGGCTTCAGGGGCCTCAACCTTGGGGCCGGAGTCATTTGTTGATCCGGCGAGGAGGGATAATTTTGCCTTCCGTTATAGGTTGGCGCGCCTTCATGTCCTACTAAGGCATGTTTTGGCATTTCTAGAGGATCCCAGTCCTAGTGGGCCGGATGGCAAACTGGGCTAGACGTTTGGGGATGCAGCTAATCTCCTTGACGTCTCTGTTTTTCTTTCTTTTATGTATCGGTTCCAGTTCTGAGCTTGGGTGAAGGGGGCCTCTGATTGGCTAGTTTGGTTGGTGTACCCTTTTTCCTTGGGTGTTCACCCGCGGGTGCTGCCTTACTTTTATTTTCGATCCGGATAGGATGTATTTGATTTGTTTTATATAAGCTCACATCTGATATAACTTCCGTTTTGGGAACGTTCTTTCTCTGGAACTGATACTTGCGATTTTGTGGTCGCATGGGCACTTCCTCTGAAGTTGCGCAATTTTGTTTACGACCGAAGTTATGTTTTCTAGTTCATATTATCAAACCTTCGGATCGATTTTTCTTGGACCCTAGACGGTTACTGGAGTGTTCTTGCACCAGGCAGGTACTGGTTGGGCCCTGTCTATTGTTTCTTTGGTTCATGTTACCCTTGTGGTGTTGATTATCCTGTCGGATTCTAAAAAGTCTATTATGTCCCAGTGTTGTGGACTCCGGGCTCGGATCCTACTACGAAGTATGGGGCCTGGGGCATGGATACAACGCTTCTGGTAGGAAGGCTGTGAGCTCTGATATAAGTTTTTTTTTTCTAGCAATATGGCTGGGATTCGTGATCGACTTTTTCAAACGTCATTGTGGTTCCTAGGGTCCCTGGGGACTCGGAACCGTAGGTTTCCATTCCTTTGGAGTCTGGAGATGTGATTGATTTTCAGAGGTCTAATAGAGTAGTGGACGATTTACGTCTTCACTTGCGCTACCTTCCGGATGATGGCTCTTGTAGCCTAGTCGGATTCCTTTTGCGGTGGAGATGTTTCCTTCCCTCCCGTCTTGGGTTGGGTCATTTTGTTCTGGAAGTGCGGGCATGCCCTTCTTCCTTTTCTCAGTGTTTCGTTTGTTCTAGTACATCAAGTACAAAGAAAGAATCTATGATCTAAATATGTATAGTTTAGAGGATAGAAGGTGACATGATAGAAACCTTCAAATATATGATGGGACTTAATAAAATATAAGCTGAAAGCATTTTTCACAAAAAATAAATGCCAAAACAAGGGGTCACAATCTAAAGTTAGAGGGTAGCAGATTCAGGAGAAATTTGAGGAAGTATTTTTTTACAGAAAGGGTGGTGGATTCATGGAATAAACTTCCATTTGAGGTGGTAAACACAAAGACTGTAAAGGAATTTAAAAATGCCTGGGACATGCATAAGGCTATCCTAAGGAAAAAGTAACATGTAATATGGGTAGACTTGATGGGCCTTTTTGGTTCTTATCTACTGTCAAATTCTATGTTTCTATGTTTCAAGTGCAGGGGTCACCCTGCCTTTCTACTAGAAACTGAGAGGCTCCTGTTGTTATTCCATTTCAAGGATATCGGGAGTTTGATCCTGCAATCATCTCTGGAGACTGTCGTCTTCTCAAGATAAGAACTGCTCCTTGTCATACCATGATCTTTAGACTCTTGGGTGCTATCCGTCGATCTTATTGCAGATCTAGCCCTTCGGGCTTGAGATAGGAGGTCTGGGGGCAGTTTCAGTCTTTTTGCCTTTCTATGGTCAGGAAATTTACCATTTATCTTTCCAGCGTGTGGGTCAGGTCGTTAGGCCTGTCTACATGGATTACCTTGTGATCCAGGGGTACTGGTTGCCCATTTCCTAAACCAGTCGGGATTTTTTTTTCAGACTCTTGGGTTTGTGGATGTTGCTAGGTACTTTACATTTAAGGACTTTAGATGGTGGAAGGCACTGTCTGGGTCCGCTCATAACCATAGGTGGCAGCTTATAGGTCCACAGGAGCTTAAGATCTTCAGATCGGTCCCGTTTTACGAGGACTCCGGCTTAGGACCATGTTTCTTGCCTGGAATGGGTATGGATGGTTCTCCTTAACCTTAGGGTTTGGTTCTCCCATGTGTCTCTTTGGAGGGGGCGGGGGTTTCTGACTCTCCTGGGAGTTTAATATCAGCCTGAGGCTTCAGTTTGAGGTTTTTCTGATGGGTCCCTACTTGTCTGCTGGGACATCTGATGCTTCCTGGTAGGCTCCAGTTGCTGCTGTTCCACCTGGGCTGACAATATTGGGCGAGGGGGTTTAACCCCTTTTTGTAGGGTGGTTACTGTTGAGTTAATGAATCATCTTCTTCTTACCTAGGGTGGGGAAGGGGTTCTTACATGTTCTCCTTGATTTTGAGGTACCTCAGTATCTGTGAAGGGCCCGTGGGTCCTTGTTTCTTGCCTCATAGGGTCTTTTTCCCTCTCTTGCATTCTCAGAATCACGGAATTGAATTCTGGTATCGGCATGCTGTGGGTCAGAGTGATTTCTTCCTTGTTGAGGGTTCCTTCTTTACTAAAGGCTGCAGCGAGGGGTCCTTGGACCCGAGCATAAGGTTCCTGTCATGGTGCAGGGTAGCATGCCAGTTTTTTTAGTAGCGGTCAGAGTTCTTCTCTGGAGTGTTGATTCCTTGTAGATCCATCCTTTTTCTTCCGGAGGTCTGAGACTCTTGTCTTCAGTCTTTTACTAGCCTTTGGGCTGGGACCGTTATCCTGGAAGGAAGGCCGGGGATCAGTCTGCTTTTTGCCGTATAGACCGGGTGCTTTTATTGAATCTGTCCTCCCTTTTGATGGGGGGACTCTTAGTGCCAAACTCTCTACTGGCGGCTGCTGCCAGATTGGTTGGCTCCTTGGATTCCGAAACTTTCTGGTCGGGAGCTGTTGTTGAGATTTCTCTGCACTCTTCAGTGGGATGAGTCCCACAATGGCTTATGACAACTTTGCTGCCTGGTGTTTAGTCATTGCGAGTTTTGCTCACAGGTGGCTCTGTACCTTCTTGGAGAGCCCTTTTTAAGCTACTAGGACGATTTTTCTGTCCTTGCTCGTCTATGCTAGTCTAGTCTGATGGGCTTTGACTTGTCTAGGTTGTAAGGGGGAACTTGCGGGTTTCTGGATCACCATAGTTGGTATGGTGCTGTGTCAGGGATATGAAGATGGCCTTCCGGTCATCCTAGTGACATTTTCTCCTGACTATGGACTTTGGATCTTTTGGTCCTTGTTCTTCTAGGGAGTTAGTTTCCCTGGACAGTGATCGGCTGTGGCAACCTTCGAATTCTAAATTCGATTTGGTCCTTTGGATATCTCATCGGGTCCTCTATCTCCCTCTCGGGGGTAGATAGGGATTTTTGACCAGTTTTAACTTGAGCCTGTGTTGGATGGTCCTTCGGATCTCTTTTGGGTTCCTCTACTCTCCCTCTCGGGGGTTGATAGAGGGTTTTTTGGTTAGGTCTAGATTTTTTTTGTGGAAGTTGAGTGTCGCAGGGCTGACTCCTCGGAAGCCTTTGTGCTCAGCAGACTCTGAGTCTGAGTGGTCTCTAGCACGCTTTGCAGGTTGTGTAACTGATGAGTGGTTACCCGGGCTTCCGGGTTTTCCCTTGTCGTTCATAGTTTTTTTGTAGGGTGTCAAGTAATTTCAGGCTGTGGTGCCTTTTGAAGGAGCCGCCTTTTTTGTACCCACCCTTTGTTTGCATTTAGTGTCCTCTAGCTTGGTTATTGTTTTCCCAAAATCAATGAATGCAGCTGTGGACTCTTCCCGTTTAAGAAGAAAAACATAAATTATACGTACCTGATAATTTTCTTTTCTTCTGACGGGAAGAGTCCACAGCTCTCGCCCGTGCTTTATCTATGGGGCGGCAATACATTTTTGTTCTTCTGGCACCTTTTTTCACCCTATTTCTCCTACTGTTCCGTGTTCCCTTGGCAGAATGACTGGGGAATGAGGGAAGTGGGGGAGGTATTTGAAGCCTTTGGCTGGGGTGTCTGCCTTCTCCAGGTGGCCAGGTTCTGAATTCCCAAAAGTAATAAATGCAGCTGTGGAGTCTTCCCGTCAGAAGAAAAGAAAATTATCAGGTAAGTATAATTTATGTTTTCATACTGTAGCATAGCAAATCTACAGTAGGCTTAATAAGATAGTTTCACTTTATCTAGCCATTGAGGAAGCCATATAGTGTGCATTACTTTAATGGACTTGAATAGGTAGAGCTAATCTTAGAAGGCTGGTTAGTGTTATCTTAGAGGTGTAAGACACACTTATGATTTGGGGCAGAATAATACATCTAATATTGGTGACATAGTTATAGGTAAACTGGAATGAGTTATTATTTGTCCATGATGAATCTGAGTTAGAAGGAGCACAAGAGATTTTATTATAATTGTAAGTATTTCTGGCCTTGGGGATGGATGGGTTGCAGATTGGGTAGGGTTGTAACTGAGCTACACTTACCATCCTCTTGCAGATGGAGCAGGTGCAGTAGAGGAGGAGCTTGCAAATGGGGAGACAGTAAGAGGCCAGGGTCACATGGAGATTCCTGAAGGAACCACGGGTAAGGCCTGGACAAGAAGGCAGATTAATTTTATTAAATATGTCTCACTATCAATAGATAAAAGTTTACAGATGAATGAATTATCTGGCTGCCAGATGTAATGTATTTGATGCAAAAGCAGGCTCCTGCAAGGGCATACATATTGTGCCCTGATATTTATGCTATGTTGATGGGATCGTGACTGGAGGTGGTGATACTGCAAATGTTCTTATGCTATTTTGGCACTTATTGATGTCACTTTGGCTTTAGTGCGGTGCTGTTGATGGTTCGGTAGTAATGTTGTGGTGATGCCGCTAAATTTATTGATGGGTCGGTGCTTATTCTGTGGTAGTATTGAGGGGATACTGCTGGCTTTAGTGCTGCGCTGGTTCTGTGGTAAAGTTGAGATGATGACGACGCTAATATTTATGCTGTGCTGGTGCTAGTTCTGTGGTAATGTTAAGGGGATACTGCTGGCTATGGGTCTGGTTCTATGGTAATGTTAAGGTACTGCTACTAACATTGGTGCTGTGCAGCTGCTAGTTCTGAGGTAATGAGGTGATACTGCTGGGTTTAGTGCTGTGCTGGTTCCGAGGTAATGAGGTGATACAGTTGGCTTTAGTTCTGTACTGGTTCTATAGTAATGTTGAGGTAATGCTGCTAACATTGGTGCTATGCAGCTGCTAGTTCTCAGGTAATGAGATGATACTGTTGGCTTTAGTGCTGTGCTGGTTCCGAGGTAATGAGGTGATACTGTTGGCTTTAGTGCTGTACTGGTTCTATGGTAATGTTAAGGTACTGCTACTAACATTGGTGCTGTGCAGCTGCTAGTTCTCAGGTAATGAGATGATACTGCTGGCTTTAGTGCTGTGCTGGTTCCGAGGTAATGAGGTGATACTGTTGGCTTTAGTGCTGTACTGGTTCTATGGTAATGTTAAGGTACTGCTACTAACATTGGTGCTGTGCAGCTGCTAGTTCTCAGGTAATGAGGTTATTCTGCTGTGCTGGTTCCGAGGTGATACTGTTGGCTTTAGTGCTGTGCTGGTTCTATGGTAATGTTGAGGTAATGCTGCTAACCTTGGAGCTGTACTGGTGCTAGTTTTAAGGTAATGAGGTGATACTGCTGGCTTTAGTGATGTGCTGGTTCTATGGTAATGCTACGGTTTTGCTGGCTGCTGCTAACATTGGGGCTATGCTGGTGCTAGTTCTGAGGTAATGAGGTGATACTGCTGACTTTAGTGATGTGCTGGTTCTATGGTAATGCTACGGTTTTGCTGGCTGCTGCTAACATTGGGGCTATGCTGGTGCTAGTTCTGAGGTAATGAGGTGATACTGCTGGCTTTAGTGCTATGCTGGTGTTGGTTCTAATGTCATTTTGAGTTGATGCTGCTAACTTTTCAGTGCTTTGCTGTTGCATTGTTGGCTTTATTGTTACTTTGAATTTGCTGCTGCTCTGATGCTGACTTTAAAGATACGCTAGTGTTGGTGTTGATGTTTGCGGAGTTCCATTATTAGTGGTGGGCTGGTGTTGATGCTATAAGTGCTATTATTCATGTAGTACTGTGGAAGATGTAGTGTTTGAATAGATGTTGCTAATGTTTTACCAGTGTTGATGTGGTTCTGTTTGGGTGGGGCAATACATGTATTCTACCTGAAGTCTCCAGGAAAGTTCAAGGTGAAGTCCCCAGGGTTTCACACAGTATATGCAGCATCTATCATTGCATACATTTTCTAGGTTAGATCTCAAGACCTGCACACTAATTGCACTAATTAGATGAGATAACCAGGGATAGATACAGTATGTAGTTGAGAGCACTAAATATGCACACATGATTTATATGACCAACCATATATTGGTCAGATTTTCAGGAATGCACATCTTGGCCAGAACTCTAAATATACTCACACTATGGGCTAGATTACAAGTGGAGCGCTTGCAATATTAGCTCTCCACTGAGTAAAAACAATGCACGCTAATGTGTGCTGGTATTACAAGTAAACCGCAATGCAAAAGCAAAGTCGCTTCCATAGGCTCCAATGGGAGCCTCGTTCTGATGCCATCAGAGACGGCATCAGAACCTTAGCGCAGCAATTGCAGCATTTTTAAATATATATGTATATGCTTATACTGTATACATATATATTTATGTGTTAATATGTGTATAAACACATATTAACACATAAAAATATATGTATATAAGCATATACATATATATTTACTGGGAACACACAATTCCCATAGATCGCAATTTAAATGCCCTTTTCAGTGCCTTTTTTTTTTCTCTAACACTCCACTCCTGCCAACTTTAAAGCCCAAAAACTGCCTAGTGCAGTTGTTTATATAAAAACAAAAAAGAACTATAATGCCCTCTATTTTGAGGGCATTTCTGGCACTTAATAACCAGCGACTTGTAATGGCAGGTTCAAACAGACAAATTTGCACGTTTGTGGGCACGCCTTAATTTAGCGTTCCACTTGTAATCTAGCCCTATATGTGTGGTCTTTAGACAATATCTAGATGCAGATTCCTGCACTACACCCACTATCTAGATGAGCTCCACAAGGTTGTGGTTCCTAGTAACATGGGTTACTGCCATACTGGTCCCAGAAACAGTATTAATTAAGTAGGTTCTGATACATTTTAATGGACCAAGAAATACCTAAATTAAGATGCAGAATTGCACAAGCTTTCCGGTATATTCTTTGAATGGTCTCTGTACTTCTGTAGAAGAGACGTGTGGAAAGATTTTGCAGTCAATCAACTTACTGTATGAATACATTGTTCTTTTGGACATATCCTACTAATAAGTCATCAGTGTGTGTGTATTTGTCTCTGTGTTTCTCTGGGTTGGTTTTGTTTCTCTGGATTGTTAACACATCTTTTTTGTGTTGTTTTGTACTATTTGTGTCTCTTTGCTAATTGTTTATCTATCTGTACTATTTCTGTCTCTGGGCAATGTATGTGTCCATTTACTATTTGTACTGTTTGTGTTGTGTCTGGCTATTTTTATGTCTGTGTTTTGGCTGTATGTTTATATCTGTGCTATATGTGTATCTCAGCTGTCTGTGTGCATTACTGAGTTGTTTGTTAATGTCTGGGCACCCTCATATGCTATTAATGCAGGCTGGGACTTCTCATCTGCCTAGCTGACTGGTATTCACATAATACTGGAACCTGTAGTGTCCAGTGTACCTGTAAATGTAACACAAGTATCACATTACCTATACATACACAAAGGTCAGTATGTGTACTCATCTACCTCTACTCATGTCCCCAAAACATGTTCACCCGTATAGCTTATTCATGCAGCTAAAGTGGGAGCATAGCTTACTCCTTTTCTCCAACATAGGTGTGTCCGGTCCACGGCGTCATCCTTACTTGTGGGATATTCTCTTCCCCAACAGGAAGTGGCAAAGAGCCCAGCAAAGCTGGTCACATGATCCCTCCTAGGCTCCGCCTTCCCCAGTCATTCTCTTTGCCGTTGTACAGGCAACATCTCCACGGAGATGGCTTAGAGTTTTTTGGTGTTTAAATGTAGTTTTTATTCTTCAATCAAGAGTTTGTTATTTTAAAATAGTGCTGGTATGTACTATTTACTCTGAAACAGAAAAGAGATGAAGATTTCTGTTTGTAAGAGGAAAATGATTTTAGCAACCGTTACTAAAATCGATGGCTGTTTCCACACAGGACTGTTGAGAGGAATTAACTTCAGTTGGGGGAAACAGTGAGCAGACTTTTGCTGCTTGAGGTATGACACATTTCTAACAAGACTTGATAATGCTGGAAGCTGTCATTTTCCCTATGGGATCCGGTAAGCCATTTTTATTAAATAAGAATAAAGGGCTTCACAAGGGCTTTAAAGACTGGTAGACATTTTTCTGGGCTAAAACGATTGATTTATAAGCATTTTTAATAGTTTATAGCTTTGAGGAGTTATTTTATTCTTGGGAATTATGTTGAATAACCGGCAGGCACTGTATTGGACACCTTTTTCTCTGGGGGCCTTCTCTAATCATAGGCAGAGCCTCATTTTCGCGCCACTAATGCGCAGTTGTTTTTGGGAAGCAAGGCATGCAGATGCATGTGTGAGGAGCTCAGATACATAGAAAAAGCTTACTGCAGGCGTCATTTGGTATCGTATTCCCCTCTGGGCTTGGTTGGGTCTCAGCAAAGCAGATACCAGGGACTGTATAGGGGTTAAATATAAAAACGGCTCCGGTTCCGTTATTTTAAGAGTTAAAGCTTTCAAATTTGGTGTGCAATACTTTTAAGGCTTTAAGACACTGTGGTGAAATTTTGGTGAATTTTGAACAATTCCTTCATACTTTTTCACATATTCAGTAATAAAGTGTGTTCAGTTTAAAATTTAAAGTGACAGTAACGGTTTTATTTTAAAACGTTTTTTGTACTTTGTTATCAAGTTTATGCCTGTTTAACATGTCTGAACTATCAGATAGACTATGTTCTGTATGTGAGGAAGCCAAGGTTCCTTCTCATTTAAATAGATGTGATGTATGTGACAAGAAATTTAGAGAAAATGATGCCCAAGATGATTCCTCAAGTGAGGGGAGTAAGCATGGTACTGCATCATCCCCTCCTTTGTCTACGCCAGTCTTGCCCACACAGGAGGCCCCTAGTACATCTAGTGTGCCAATACTTCTTACTATGCAACAATTAACGGCTGTAATGGATAATTCTATCAAAAACATTTTAGCCAAAATGCCCACTTATTAGCGAAAGCGCGACTGCTCTGTTTTAGAAAATACTGAAGAGCATGAGGACGCTGATGATAATGGTTCTGACATGCCCCTACACCAGTCTGAGGGGGCCAGGGAGGTTTTGTCTGAGGGAGAAATTTCAGATTCAGGGAAAATTTCTCAACAAGCTGAACCTGATGTGATTACATTCAAATTTAAATTGGAACATCTCCGCGCTCTGCTTAACGAGGTGTTATCTACTCTGGATGATTGTGACAATTTGGTCATTCCAGAGAAATTATGTAAGATGGACAATTTCCTAGAGGTCCCGGGGCCCCCCGAAGCTTTTCCTATACCCAAGCGGGTGGCGGACATTGTAAACAAAGAATGGGAAAGGCCCGGCATACCTTTTGTCCCTCCCCCTATATTTAAGAAATTGTTTCCTATGGTCGACCCCAGAAAGGACTTATGGCAGACAGTCCCCAAGGTCGAGGGGGCGGTTTCTACTCTAAACAAACGCACTACTATCCCTATAGAAGATAGTTGTGCTTTCAAAGATCCTATGGATAAAAAATTAGAGGGTTTGCTTAAAAAGATGTTTGTTCAGCAAGGTTACCTTCTACAACCAATTTCATGCATTGTTCCTGTCACTACAGCAGCGTGTTTCTGGTTCGATGAACTAGAAAAGTCGCTCAATAAAGATTCTTCTTATGAGGAGATTTTGGACAGAATTCATGCTCTTAAATTGGCTAACTCTTTTACTTTAGACGCCACTTTGCAATTGGCTAGCTTAGCGGCGAAAAATTCGGGGTTTGCTATTGTGGCGCGCAGAGCGCTTTGGCTAAAATCTTGGTCAGCGGATGCGTCTTCCAAGAACAAATTGCTTAACATACCTTTCAAGGGGAAAACGCTGTTTGGCCCTGACTTGAAAGAGATTATTTCAGATATCACTGGGGGTAAGGGCCACGCCCTTCCTCAGGATAGGTCTTTTAAGGCTAAAAATAAACCAAATTTTCGTCCCTTTCGCAGAAACGGACCAGCCCCAAGTTCTACATCCTCTAAGCAAGAGGGTAATACTTCTCAAACCAAGCCAGCCTGGAGGCCAATGCAAGGCTGGAACAAAGGTAAGCAGGCCAAGAAACCTGCCACTGCTACCAAGACAGCATGAGATGTTGGCCCCCGATCCGGGACCGGATCTGGTGGGGGGCAGACTTTCTCTCTTCGCTCAGGCTTGGGCAAGAGATGTTCTGGATCCTTGGGCGCTAGAAATAGTCTCCCAAGGTTATCTTCTGGAATTCAAGGAGCTACCCCCAAGGGGGAGGTTCCACAGGTCTCAATTGTCTTCAGACCACATAAAAAGACAGGCATTCTTACATTGTGTAGAAGACCTGTTAAAAATGGGAGTGATTCATCCTGTTCCATTAGGAGAACAAGGGATGGGATTCTACTCCAATCTGTTCATAGTTCCCAAAAAAGAGGGAACATTCAGACCAATCTTAGATCTCAAGATCCTAAACAAATTTCTCAAGGTTCCATCGTTCAAAATGGAAACCATTCGGACAATTCTTCCTACCATCCAGGAAGGTCAATTCATGACCACGGTGGATTTAAAGGATGCGTATCTACATATTCCTATCCACAAGGAACATCATCGGTTCCTAAGGTTCGCCTTTCTGGACAAGCATTACCAGTTTGTGGCACTTCCATTCGGATTAGCCACTGCTCCAAGAATTTTCACAAAGGTACTAGGGTCCCTTCTAGCGGTGCTACGACCAAGGGGCATTGCAGTAGTACCTTACTTGGACGACATACTGATTCAAGCGTCGTCCCTACCACAAGCAAAGGCTCATACGGACATTGTCCTGGCCTTTCTCAGATCTCACGGGTGGAAAGTGAACGTAGAAAAAAGTTCTCTATCTCCGTCAACAAGAGTTCCCTTCTTGGGAACAATAATAGACTCCTTAGAAATGAGGATTTTTCTGACAGAGGCCAGAAAATCAAAACTTCTAAGCTTTTGTCAAGTACTTCATTCTGTTCTTCTTCCTTCCATAGCGCAGTGCATGGAAGTAATAGGTTTGATGGTCGCGGCAATGGACATAGTTCCTTTTGCGCGAATTCATCTGAGACCATTACAACTGTGCATGCTCAGTCAGTGGAATGGGGATTATACAGACTTGTCTCCGACGATACAAGTAGATCAGAGGACCAGAGATTCACTCCGTTGGTGGCTGACCCTGGACAACCTGTCACAGGGGATGAGCTTCCGCAGACCAGAGTGGGTCATTGTCACGACCGACGCCAGTCTGGTGGGCTGGGGCGCGGTCTGGGAACCCCTGAAAGCTCAGGGTCTTTGGTCTTGGGAAGAATCTCTTCTCCCGATAAATATTCTGGAACTGAGAGCGATATTCAATGCTCTCAAGGCTTGGCCTCAGCTAGCAAAGGCCAAATTCATACGGTTTCAATCAGACAACATGACGACTGTTGCGTATATCAACCATCAGGGGGGAACAAGGAGTTCCCTGGCGATGGAAGAAGTGACCAAAATCATTCAATGGGCGGAGACTCACTCCTGCCACTTGTCTGCAATCCACATCCCAGGAGTGGAAAATTGGGAAGCGGATTTTCTGAGTCGTCAGACATTTCATCCGGGGGAGTGGGAACTCCATCCGGAAATCTTTGCCCAAATAACTCAATTGTGGGGCATTCCAGACATGGATCTGATGGCCTCTCGTCAGAACTTCAAGGTTCCTTGCTACGGGTCCAGATCCAGGGATCCCAAGGCGACTCTAGTAGATGCACTAGTAGCACCTTGGACCTTCAACCTAGCTTATGTATTCCCACCGTTTCCTCTCATCCCCAGGCTGGTAGCCAGGATCAATCAGGAGAGGGCATCGGTGATCTTGATAGCTCCTGCGTGGCCACGCAGGACTTGGTATGCAGACCTGGTGAATATGTCATCGGCTCCACCATGGAAGCTACCTTTGAGACAGGACCTTCTTGTTCAAGGTCCGTTCGAACATCCGAATCTGGCCTCACTCCAACTGACTGCTTGGAGATTGAACGCTTGATTTTATCAAAGCGAGGGTTCTCAGATTCTGTCATTGATACTCTTGTTCAGGCCAGAAAGCCTGTAACTAGAAAAATCTACCATAAAATATGGAAAAAATATATCTGTTGGTGTGAATCTAAAGGATTCCCATGGAACAAGATAAAAATTCCTAAGATTCTATCCTTTCTTCAAGAAGGTTTGGAGAAAGGATTATCTGCAAGTTCTTTGAAGGGACAGATTTCTGCTTTATCTGTTTTACTTCACAAAAAGCTGGCGGCTGTGCCAGATGTTCAAGCTTTTGTTCAGGCTCTGGTTAGAATCAAGCCTGTTTACAAACCTTTGACTCCTCCTTGGAGTCTCAATTTAGTTCTTTCAGTTCTTCAGGGGGTTCCGTTTGAACCCCTACATTCCGTTGATATCAAGTTATTATCTTGGAAAGTTTTGTTTTTGGTTGCAATTTCTTCTGCTAGAAGAGTTTCAGAGTTATCTGCTCTGCAGTGTTCTCCTCCTTATCTGGTGTTCCATGCAGATAAGGTGGTTTTGCGTACTAAACCTGGTTTTCTTCCGAAAGTTGTTTCTAACAAAAACATTAACCAGGAGATAGTCGTGCCTTCTTTGTGTCCGAATCCAGTTTCAAAGAAGGAACGTTTGTTGCACAATTTGGATGTAGTTCGTGCTCTAAAATTCTATTTAGATGCTACAAAGGATTTCAGACAAACATCTTCCTTGGTAAAAGGAGAGGTCAAAAAGCAACTTCTACCTCTCTCTCTTTTTGGCTTAAAAGCATCATCAGATTGGCTTATGAGACTGCCGGACGGCAGCCTCCTGAAAGAATCACAGCTCATTCCACTAGGGCCGTGGCTTCCACATGGGCCTTCAAGAACGAGGCTTCTGTTGATCAGATATGTAAGGCAGCGACTTGGTCTTCACTGCACACTTTTACTAAATTTTACAAATTTGATACTTTTGCTTCTTCTGAGGCTATTTTTGGGAGAAGGTTTTGCAAGCCGTGGTGCCTTCCATCTAGGTGACCTGATTTGCTCCCTCCCATCATCCGTGTCCTAAAGCTTTGGTATTGGTTCCCACAAGTAAGGATGACGCCATGGACCGGACACACCTATGTTGGAGAAAACAGAATTTATGTTTACCTGATAAATTACTTTCTCCAACGGTGTGTCCGGTCCACGGCCCGCCCTGGTTTTTTAATCAGGTCTGATGATTTATTTTCTTTAACTACAGTCACCACGGTATCATATGATTTCTCCTATGCAAATATTCCTCCTTTACGTCGGTCGAATGACTGGGGAAGGCGGAGCCTAGGAGGGATCATGTGACCAGCTTTGCTGGGCTCTTTGCCATTTCCTGTTGGGGAAGAGAATATCCCACAAGTAAGGATGACGCCGTGGACCGGACACACTGTTGGAGAAAGTAATTTATCAGGTAAACATAAATTCTGTTTTCTCCACACCTGGCTCATTCATATCCTCTTATAGGGACAGGAAACCCCAACATTTTCTTTCATGATTTGGATACAATATACAATTTCAAACAACTTTACAATTTACTTTTATTTCCAAATTTGCATCACAAGAGACACATTTGTGCAGGCACCAATTAGAAACTAGCTCCCACTAGTGTAGGATATGTGCATATTCTTTTTCAACAAGGAATACCAAGAGAACAAAGCAAATTGGAAAATAAAAGTGAATTTAAAAGTGTCTTAAAATGACATGCTCTATCTGAATAATGCAAGTTTAATTTTGACTTTCCTATCCCTTTAATCAATCATTTGGAGAATGTTTATATAGAAGCACAGATATTTTTTTTTGTTTGGTAGTAATTGCAAAATATGCCCCTACAAGTTAAAAATAAATCTGTTACGGCTCTGTATTTAAAACAGCTTCACACACATGATCTATACTTCCTCACGCTCTCGTAATGACTGTGTAACTTACCGTTCATGTCTCTGTCGCTCAGCAGAGAAGATTGGTGTAGTAAACTCTCCAAACCGAGATGACCAGGCAGCGGGGAATGCCACAAGAGGTGAGTGTCTGCTCCAACAATCCTAGTGGACACAGCTGGTCTCTATTCTGGGATATATATATTGTACAAGTATTTTGCTGTGGGTATGATCACACACACACACACACACATACACACATGCTAAGGGTCATTGGCTGAATGGTTCTTTCTTTTAATTCTTATTAGATGATTTGTACTTTTTCTAAGACTCGCTTGACTGACTATGAGCATTTTAACCTAAGCTAACAAGCCTTAGCAGGAAGTACACATATGATACAGCTGCATTTGTTTCAGCAACACTTTCCACTCAGGACCAGTCTCGATCTGTGGGTCCCGAGTGGCACTTCTACTATGTGTTTAATCCATTTTGCATTAGAGGTGCAGGGTCACTAGTCATAAAATGACATTTTATAATGAATTACAGCAATTTTTCGAATGTAATGGCCCATTTATAATGTTATCTGTTTTTTCCTCACATTTTACTGTCAAAGTGAATCACCATAGTTAAATGTTTTTTTGTTTTGTTTTTTTACTTGTATCTGCTTATTTTTTTTTATTTTTTTTATAAATATCAACCCTTGTCTTACTAATAATAAGTGTAAGACAGTGTGAGAAAAGTACTTTTCATCCCAATCACAACATTTTAAGCATAAACATTAACTATGATAGGGTAATTACTATTGCTGAATTTATTTTCGCTAATTTTCTACAATGGAAAAAATAGCATGCCAGGTATTATAATGATCATTATATTCAAAATGATATCATGCTGTAATATTTTTTTTATTATTTATATACATATTTTTCCCCCACATTCAAAGTCCAAGAGTTTAGGAGTAATGCTTTGATTTGATTCTGCATTTGTAAATGTTGTTTAGTTAGATCTTTAGCCATATGGTAGATGCCTCACAATAGCTAGATATATCTTGCTGTAATTGTTCAGTTACCTCAGACATTACTGTGGTCCTCAGACCATGTAATCAACCTAAAAGAGATATCATTTAACTATAGGAGATGAAAAGAGAAATTAAATTAACTCTACTTTCTTTGCTATACAATTATTAATCTCTATTAAATATTGTAGAATAACACAAAAAGGGTAGTTTGTTTTTCTTTGACTCCCCCTTTTTAAAGGTTGCATTTTGCATACCAGAATACAGCACTTGTTTAGTATCATGTATATGTGTATTTAAAGTTACAAGATGAATATGCAAAAGGTAAACCGGCAATATTTGGAATACGTTATATATTTAGATGTCAGCTGAGCAGAAAATAGAAAATGGATTTAAAGGCTACTATCATTTTTAAAAGTAATGACCTTTGCATACAGGGACAATATATGAGCTTTATGCAGAAGATACATTTAGCTGGCTTGTTTCTGATCATGAAAACCAATATGTGTGTACTCATTATTATTATGTCACTTTTGCTCAAAGTCTTTCTTGCTTTTTTTCTCCACAGCTGATACTTTACTGCACTTTTCCTTGAAAAATCATAGACTATATTTTGGATTTAGGACACAAATAGATCACAGTATATATATTATCACTTTAAAACATTACAATTACATTTGTAACAATTGCAAATGCATCTAGTTCTGTTCTATGCTGATAAGGTTTTACATCTATATTTCTTCAACTTCAATCTTTCCGTATCCGAGCAGGCCAGATTTATGTTGTTTCTACTTGGGATGACCAATGGCCTTTTCACTGTGAATGTTCACCTTTCTGCTAGGTATACTGGATTTGAGATAGGCTGATTTATAATATTTGGCAATGTCACTTGCAGCTTCAAAATTATATATACTGTTTACTGTATATATATATATATATATATATATATATATATATATATATATATATATATATATATATATATATATATATATATATATATATAGAGAGAGAGAGAGAGAGAGAGAGAGATAGATAGATAGATAGATAGATAGAGATAGCAATAAGCAAGTGTCTACACTTTCTAGATTTTCAATAATCAGTGTAGTATATTTATTATAAATAAACTAATAAACTACACTGATTATTGAAAATCCAGAGTGCGAACACTTGCTTATTGCTATCTAGAATTGATTTCCTGACACCTTGTCAGTTGTTTTAAGAGTGTGAATCATTTCAATGTTTGTGTATATATCAAGCAAAACAAGAGAAAAGTTGTATTAAAAAAAATTAAAAGGAATGCCACTGTATTTGTTATGTTGGACTTTCATTATGGCTGAGACCTCAAAGCTATATCTTTTTGTAGGACTCCAGGATACTTAAAAATGATATTCCTCTACTGAGGTTTATGACATGGAAAAGCTGGATCAGTTCAGGTTGAATTTTAGATGGGGTTCTCTACCTGCCCTCTTTGAAGAAAATAGGTTCAAGTGGTTATATATTATTCAATATCAATCTATATCAATCATATACATTGATCTGTCTGTGATCAGACATGGATACACTGAAATTCTAGGCTGTAATGTATCCACATAACTGTTTCTGAGAATGTACTTATAAAGAAATCTGTTTCTAGCTTCTGCTGTAGCAGAGAGATTTAAATATTCATTGCATGCCACATTGTACCCAATCAAATTCATTCTCACCTTCAACCCCAGAGAACATTCCATCCTCAGAGATCCAACATCCTGATGAGAGCATGTCAGAAACTTCACTTCACCAAGAAACAGATAGTCCAGGATCTGTTAAAGAATTGGCAGCCGAAGATCTGTGGGAGGTGCAGGACACACAAGCTATGAATAACCATATAGGAGATGAACGTGAAGATATTAGTCCAAATTGGTTGGCAAAAAGCAACAGGGAGCTTGAACATGGTGCAGGAGAGAAAGATCATCTTGAAGAAAAGGAACACAATGGCACAAATTATGATACAGAAATATATGACGAAAACCAAATTATACTGGAAAAACATACTGTGCATGATGACTCAATTTCTAAAGAAGATGCAGAAATGGAAAAGCCTTTTGGCAAAGATGCTCAGGTAAATGGTATGGAAGCCATTAGTGATTCAGTAGAAGATGCTGCTAAGTTGCATGATGTTTCTGATTTGGCAAATAAAGAGACACATGGTATAGGAGAACCATTTGTTGTAGGAGCAGTTGAATCTTTCTCAGGAGAAGCCCATATTCCTCTTCCACGGGCCTCTGAGTCAGTGTACCAAGTGGAGATTGATGCCAACCAGCCAATAGATTTAAATGTGGCATTAAGGGAAGCTGATGAAAAAAGCCCAGTTAATGATGTGTTTACCGGTGGTATAACGGAGAATGTCAAGAAGCGAGTGCCTGCACAAGGATCAGGAATACCCATTAGTCGAGGTGCTCTTTCCAAAGGTGTGTTGTTTTCTAGTAATTTATAGCCTTCTAAAGCCTTCTCTGATTTACCTGGCTGCCTTTTGCTTTCCATATCTGCCTGAACGAGTAACACAGACTTCTTCAGGGACTACACCAAAGCCTCCTCCTTCCTTTCTTATGCTATTCCCATATGATTCCTAGATGTCTTGGTTTGTAGCTGTTTTTATTCCACTGCATGACTTCTTTGCATGATCATCCTTCATCCCAGCTCACCTCGCCATCTGTTTTAACAACCAAGAAGCACCTAGTGTTGCTGTCTTTTCCAACACTAGCATGAGGCATCAATTTCTTACTTATACACTGGTGATCTATTACATTTATTATTTCTCTGAAATTTAGCAGTTAAAGTAGAGTAAAAGGGGCATTGTATTCAAAATGTTCTCTGATCCATTTAAAAGACAATATTTAAAAATATATTAAGCTCTTTTGCTTACTGAAAATGAATGTTCATGTTATAACTACACCAATGTGTTCATGGGTCTTCATGTTATTTTTACTTTAAACTAAAATGTATGTGACCCCTTTGATGCAAAATATTTTATATTTCTTTCCTAAAATATGGAGAGTCTACAACATCATCAATTACTAGTAGGAATATCACTCCTGGCCAGCAGGAGGAGACTGTTAAGTGTCACTCCCTTACCCATAATCCCCAGTCATTATCTTTGCCTCTGTCAATGGAGGAGGTTAAGTTTGGTGTCTGAAGAAAAATTTGATTTCTTTTCGCTACAAGCAAGATTTTGGGTCTAGCTGTAGTCCCTGTCAATCTCTTCAGTAGAGTAGTGGTGGCTTTAAAGCAGTTAGACAGTTGTGAGGTAGTCCTTGCTTGGTTTTCTAACATATTTGCTGCCCATGGTATAGAAAGCCAGAGTTGGTTACTCTGTTCTTTCTTTTTCTACAGGTCTCTGTAATGAGTATGTGTCCTTTCACACCTTGTGAGCTGTCTTCCTGCCAGACAGCTAGATTGCAGGTAAGTGCTTTTGTCTTCTAGGTACTGGAGACTTGCACTTTAAATGAACATTTAATTACTGCAATAATAACTGGGACATATTTAATCCTGTAGGCAGGATTAGTTGGGCAGTAAGCAGGCACATTTGCATGTGGAGACAAGGGGTTAATTCTCCCTTATATAAGGGATTGTTCCTCAGTGGCTTTTAACTTATTATTTGATTAATTTTTAATTAATTGATATTGTTTTGCATGTGTGGCAAATGCGGCTTTTATTATAGAAATGCATTTTAGAGACTGATGCGACCAGGAGCCTTTTTTATGACCGGGAGCCGCTTATACATTTATTAGCCAGTGTTTCTTTAGGCTCCAGTACTTGTTACTAGGCAGTTAAAATAGCGCACTTTTAATAACTGCGCAATTCTGGTCTGGCCTGTTATGTGACCCTCGGTTCTTCCGATTTTGAGCTGGGCGGCGTCACTGTTTCCTTGAGTGTTCGCATTGGCTGGAGAGAAGTCGATTACAAGCAAGTCTCACTGCACACATTGTCTTCTGGATTGCAGTAGGGCACCTCAGACTGTCTGGGGTATAGAGGGCCAGAGTTGTTTTCTATTCTTGTTGAGATAAATTAATGCTTGGGATTAAAAAAAGGAGGGTCTCCATTTAAAGTGACAGTAGTTCCCCCCCCCCCCACCCAAATTTATTTTTCCTTTGTTTTGTGGGGAAAAAAAGATTTTATTCTCAAGCTATGGATATGGATAATCAAACTGTTTCTTGTGATAAGTGTTTATTATGTCTAGAGGCCCAAATTGTTTCACCTATGCAATTTTGTTTAAATAAAACAGAGTGTAAACATAAGATTTTGCCCTCTGAGCCAAATGTCTCTCAGATTGATGCTGTTCAGGCAATGCCACAGCTTTCTCCTTTAACGTCCCAAGCCTCAATGGCGGCACTGCATGTTTTCTGTTGCTGACTCCATTAAAGATTCATGGCGCAAGGTGCCTAAAGTAGAAGGGGTTATTTCTACTCTGGCTAAGAGAACTACGATCCCTATAGAGGCTAGCTGTTCCTTTAAGGATCCCATGGAGAAGAAGCTGGAGGCTTATTTGAAAAAGATGTATGTTCATCAGGATCTTCAATGGCAACCTGCAGTTTGTATTGTCACTGTTGCAAGTGCTGCATCTTATTGGTGCGATGCCTTGTCTGAATCAATTTTAGCTGACACTCTGTTGGAAGAAATCCAAGATAGGATTAAGGCTCTCAAACTAGCCAATTCCTTCATTTCTGATGCTAACATACAAGTTATTAGAGTGTGAACCCAGCTGTCTGCCCTCACTGTCTTAGCCCGCAGGGTGTTGTGGCTGAAATCTTGGTCAGCTGATGTTACCTCTAAGTCCAAGCTTCTGGCACTTCCTTACAAGGGTACAACCTTGTTTGGACCTGGTCTGGCAGAAATTATTTCTGATATTATGGGTGGAAATGGGTCTTTTCTACCACAAGACAAGAAGAACAGGCCTAAAGGACGTCAAAGTAATTTTCGTTCTTTTCGTAACTTTAAGGGTCAAAAGTCTTTCTCTTGGACTGTCCCAAGCAGGGAAAGTCCAAGTCTTCTTGGAAACCAAAATAGTCTTGGAGCAAGGGGAAGCAATCAAAGAAACCCACAGCTAAATCTAAGTCAGCATGAAGGGTCTGCCTCCAGTCCAGGACCGGATCAAGAAGGGGGCAGACTTTCCCTGTTTTGTCAAGCTTGGATATGAGATATCTCATATCCTTGGGCTGTGGACATAGTATCTCAGGTTTACAAAATAGAATTCAAATCTTTCCCTCCCAGGGGCAGATTCCACCTCTCAAGACTATCTGCAGATCAGGTAAAAAGAGAGGCATTCTTGAACTGCGTTCAGGATCTTTCCTCCCTGGGGGTGATTGTTCCAGTCCCTGTAAGAGAACATGGTCTAGAATTTTATTCAAATCTGTTTGTGGTTCCCAAAAAAGAGGGAACTTTTCGGCCCATTTTAGACCTAAAGTGTCTCAACAAATTTCTCAGGGTACCGTCGTTCAAAATGGAAACCATTTGTTTCATTCTTTCTTTGGTCCAAGAGGGTCAGTTCATGATGACCATAGACCTGAAGGATGCGTATCTTCATATTCCTATCCACATGGATCATCACAAGTTCCTGAGATTCGCCTTTCTAGACAAACACTTTCAGTTTGTGGCTCTTCCGTTTGGCCTTGCCACAGCTCCCAGAATTTTCTCAAAGGTTCTGGGGGCTCTCTTGGCAGTGATCAGGTCTCAGGGAATTGCAGTGGCACCCTACCTGGATGACATATTGGTTCAGGCACCATCTTTTCAACAATCAAACTCTCATACAGAGATCTTGTTGTCTTTTATACGTTCCCACGGATGGAAAGTGAATCTGGAAAAGAGGTCCCTTGTTGCAGCTACAAGGGTTGTTTTCTTAGGAACCATAATAGATTTCCTAAAATTTTCTCTTCTTGCCTCTCTCTACAGCTTACTGTTTGGCCATCAGTAGCTCAATGTATGGAGGTAATTGGTCTGATAGTCGCTTCCATGGACATCATCCCCTGTGCTCAATTCCATTTGAGAGCTCTGCAATTATGCATGCTCAGACAATGAAATGGGGGCCATTCGGATCTGTCTCAGAGTATAGATCTAGACCAGTTGACAAGAGACTCTCTTTCATGGTGACTTTCTCAGGAGCATCTGTCTCAGGGCACATGCTTCCGGCCGAAGCTGATTGCTTGGAGGGAGATTGAACGCTTAGTTCTGTCTAAGCGTGGATTTTCTGAGTCGGTCATTAAGACCATGATTCAGGCTCACAAGCCTGTTACTCGAAAGATTTACCATAAGGTATGACGTAAATACCTTTATTGGTGTGAATCAACGGGCTTCTCTTTGAGTAGGGTTAGGATTCCTAGAATTTTGTCTTTTCTCCAGGAAGGTCTGGAGAAAGGATTGTCAGTCAGTTATCGGAAGGGTCAGATTTCTGCTTTATCTATTTTGTTGCACAAGCCTCTGGTGGATGTGCCAGATGTTCAATCTTTTTGTCAGGCTCTGGACAGAATCAGGCCTGTGTCATGTCTGCTACCCCTTTAAGAGACATTCCTCACTTCTTATTCATTTCCCTACTTAAGGAGGAGCTTATTCCCTCACAAACTGCTTGATCACTGCAAGAGTTTGGGAATTCTGATTTCTCCTGTTGTAGAAGCGCTCTCCCTGAGCAAATAACTCAAGCCTATATATCTGGTATGATTTCCATGGTATTTCTTCACATAGAGTTAGTAGGTCTCTAACCTGCCTGGACACTTTTCTGTAAAGCTCTCACCTCAAGCCACCTAACGAAGTCTTTCTGAGAACACCATTCTGTTGATCTCCCTCTGACTCCTGAGACTAACCTCTGCTGCCTCTGCAGCAACAGCACGCCGAATCAGCTGTCCGCTGACGTAATCTCCAACAGGCAGTGAACTGAGTGAGTCGCACAAGATGCTGCTCCCTTACGTAAGCGCCTTAGGAGTTCAAGCTACCGGATCTTCAGCTCCAGTTATGGTAACACACCCTAACCTCCACAGATCTAATAACGGATCAAAACACTAGTAAGGCTGTTAAACACCTACCGCAAGTACACTTTGTTTGGTGCCTCTCTTTTTGATTTTTCTGTTTAAGTATTCTATGTCTTTTGCCTCTTATACACTCAAATTGACAGCATTATTTGACTGTTGCTATCATTAACTATTTCATACGTCTGAGACTTTCCACAATACTCTCTAAAATAAAAGCCAATCAGGGAATATTTAAAGCCAAATGCAAAGTACTGCTTTTGTTCCCTGTTAAACATATTGTTTGTCAGTGGGATTTCTATTAAATTGAATCTACTAACTGTTAGTCCTGAATATTAAAACTCTCATTCCCCATATTGAGAGTTGTTTCATAGGAATACCTACACTAACCATATTTCCTAAACAGAATAAGCCTATTATATAGATAGGGATATTGCAGCCTGTGTTTAAAACTGTTGCTCCTCCTTGGAACCTTAACCTTGTTCTTAAAGTTTTGCAGCAGGGTCCGCCTATGCATTCCATACATATTAAGTTGTTACCTTGGAAGGCTTTGTTTCTTGTTGCTATCTCTTTTGCTCTGGGAGTCTCAGAACTCTCTGCTTTGCAGTGTGAGTCACCTTACCTTATCTTTCATGCTGATAAGGCGGTCCTTCGTACTAAGTTGGGTTTTCTTCCTAAAGTGGTTTTGGATAAAAATATTAATCAGGAAATTGTGGTTCCTTCTTTATGTCCTAATCCTTCTTATTATAAAGAACGTCTGTTGCACAACTTGGATGTTGTGCATGCTCTAAAGTTCTACCTACAGGCGACTAAGGATTTTTGCCAATCTTCTGTCCTGTTTGTTTGTTTCTCAGGAAAGCGTAAGGGTCAGAAAACTATTGCTACTTCTCTATCTCTCTGGTTGAGAAGTATTATTCGTTTTGCTTATGAGACTGCTGGTCAGCAGCCTCCTGAGAGAATTACAGCTCATTCCACGAGGGCTGTCTCTTCTTCTTGGGCTTTCAAAAATGAAGCCTCTGTGGAACATATTTGCTGCAACTTGGTCCTCTCTGCATACTTTTTCCAAATTTGATACTTTTGCCTCGGCTGAGACTTCTTTTGGGAGAAAGGTTCTTCAAGAAGTGGTGCCTTCTGTTTAGGTCTGCTTGTCTTGTTTTCCCTCCATAGTCATTCCGTGTCCTCTAGCTTGGGTATTGGTTCCCACTAGTAATTAATGACGTAGTGGACTCTACATATCTTCGGAAAGAATACAAAATGTATGCTTACCTGATAAATTTCTTTCTTTCCAGGTATAGAGAGTCCACGACCCCACCCTTAATTTAAAGTGAAGGTTAAGTTACCTGTCTCACGAACTAGAATTCATTTCTATTTGCCAAATAAATATGAGTCTCATGCATCATTTTCTTCACATTGATCGTTTTTCAAAGTTATCGCTGTATAAAGTCAGAATTTTAATAGAATCCAAATCAACCCTTTTTTTAATTATTTTTATTATTTGATCACATTCTCAAAAGCACCAATTGAAAATCTGTCCGTTAGGCGGCCATCGATCTACGTCACCCGCCTCCTATTTTAAATGCGCATGCGCTGCTGTCTTATCCTCCGTTTAGGTCTCCAAGCGTGCTTCTGTTTCGCTATATTGCATGCAAACTGTGTTTACCGCATGCGCATTGGTGATTTATATTGACGAGTATCGCATGCGCAGGAGTTGTACACATCGGCGTTTAGCGCATGCACAATAGTTTGTATAGTCGTGCACGCACTTGGGTGATGCGTATAGAGCGGGTGGGACTGCTCTATACGTAACATAACAGATAACACGGAAGTAGAGGTGGGGAGGAGTATGGACAGAAACGGTAGGGAGATTAATATATATTATAAATATTGCAATTCATAAGTGAGATGAAAATAAAGTTAGCGACCATCTTAATGTGCAATTAATGAATGCATTGAGCTATTCAAAGCATGAAAACTTTACATTCACTTTAAGACAGTTATTTTTGTCTAAACCTCAGGCACCTCTACACCTTTTATGTTATTCCTTTTCCATTTCCCTTTGGTCGAATGACTAGGGATTATGGGTAGAGGAGTGATACTTAACAGCTTTGCTGTGGTCCTCTTTGCCTCCTCCTGCTGGCCAGGAGTGATATTCCCACTAGTAATTGATGACATTGTGGACTCTCCATATTCGGAAAGAAAGAAATTTATCAGGTAAGCATAAATTTTGGTTTTTTTGCATGCTACTGTTAAACTGCTTGTGTAGATGATTAGGAAAGTTTGAGTGTAATGTCCCTTTAAATTGACCAACTTAAAGAAGAATAATGAGACTTGAAATTTGTTTGAGGGCTAATGTGTTGATTTTTATAACATTGTTTTGCTTGGCTAGAGAGTACTTCGACACGTTAAAAAGAAATGTGTAGCAGCCCTCTTTGGTGGACATAGGGTTAAATGATATTCTATCTTAGTTTATAACTTGAGGTATGATGAGTTATTCTATTTGCAACTTATAGGTCCTATAGGTATTGAGAAAGCATTAAATGTTCCAATTCTGTAAGACTGATATTTCATTCAGCTAAGTTTTACAGCTACATCCTCCTTTATCTTCTCTGTCAGCGACTGATTTAACTAAGACATGTAATCTGATGTCACAGTCTAATTTTATCCCATAGGGTGGTTGTTGTCTGTGACAATAGACCATAATATTCCTCTGGGGACAGACAATTCACTGCACTGATATAAATAAGGAGTGACTATATAACCACAAATAAATCATACAAAAACATAGAATGTGACAACACATACTAACCATTTGTCTTATTTTTATGGCCATTTTACTGTTTGAAACCTAAGACTTAATTTGGCCCTTGGCTGTGCTGTATATTGTCAATAGTACAACTGCTATGCTGTCATATTCTCTGGAAAATTGTTCCATATATGAATCCTTTTTGTAAAGATGTGCTTTCTCACATTCATCCCAAGCATTTAAAGGGACATTAAACACTTTGAGATGGTAATATAAAATGATAAATCATATATATATATATATATATATATATATATATATATATATATATATATATATATATATATATATATATATATAAAAACTCTGCAATATATGTTTATTATTTATTTTGTCCCCCTTTCCTGTAATTCCATTCTGAAATTGTGAGCTTTTCGGTTCCTGTTAGAAGTGGAAGTGCAGAAAACTGTTACATTCCACACAGCCATTGGCTACACACTCTAGTCACCTATTTGTAACTGTGTATAATTGGCCACAGCAGACAAGGTAACCTAAGTTACAACATGGCAGCTCCCATTTTTTTTTTAGACACTAAAACTTTACATTTGTTTTGTCAATATTTAAACATCTAATGAAACTTTAAAAAATACATCTACATGTTATTCTCAGACTAATCTTTTCTTTGAATGCATCACTTTACCTAGCATTTATTTAGTGTTTAATGTCCCTTTAAGCACTTCACTCATTGAACATTGAAATATTAATTGTTGTTCAAGAACTAATTTTATATAGAACCGCAAAAATGATTGTATAACCAATTAGCACATCTAGGCAATAATCCTTGCTTACTTTTCCCCAAAAGTGTTCTGTATTCATTGTTACCAATTCTCCAGAGATCTCTGGGTAAGATATGCAAATATTTTCTAGGGAAAAGCAAGCAGAGATTCTTGCCTAGATATGCTAATTGGCTATACAATTATTTTTGTGGCTTACTTTTATGAAATGGATTTTATGAAATTTGAATTTCACGCACTTATCTTCACCATAACTTAAATTAATATAAATATATATATACTGTGTGTGTATATATACATATATATACACACACAAACAGACACACATAATATAATTTCTGATGTGCTCCATTAAATAGAGCTTAATTTATATATATATAATCCCCCCATATATTTTATAGCTTGCATTATTTTTTTTTCATTATTTCTGTTATCTCCCTCTTTGTTACAAACTAAATTTATAGATAATAAGGAGCAATATAATGATGATTTTTTTATGCTTATATACTGTAAACTGTGCTCCATATGAACAGCTTTTCTTTAGACTTTTCTTTAATTCATTGATATAAATGGGAAGACGTGATCAACCGTACTGTTCAGCATATGCTGGGTGAGGACTCATGAGTAGTTTTTGTAGGGGCATGACCACCTTTCACTATCTGCTGTTAATAATATCACACTCTATACAAATGCATCCTGCTTGCTTCTACCACTGGGTTCACATGTTGCTTATCTAACTTTAAAGAGACATGGAAAGAAAAAAAAAATGTTTTCATGTGTATGAAAGAATAGCATTTAAATATTACTATTTATAAACAGGTAAAAACCGGTTACCCTTATATAAAATGAGCAGGGGAATCCAAATTTGTGTACCTCCCACTGCAGAATTGATGTTCATTGTTCAGTATCCGAACAGGAACATACTAACAAACTGCTTCATTTCTGTGTCCCTTTAAGTTATCTATATAAATATTTTCTCTCCTCTTCTTCTTCTGCTCTACAATACCATAACCTATGTGTTTTGCATTTCATGTTTTCTTTCACACAGGCAGGCGCCAAACTCTTACCCATTTTTCAAATTTGTCAAACACATGAATTATTTAGTTTATACAATAACATATATATTTTGTGAATCTTTGTCAAATTAAAAAAAGCAAAACATTCCATTCCAGACCTTTATTTGAGCCATTACAAATCACTGAGTTGTCCTGCTGGACCTAGTATTGCATGCTAAGGTGCTCTTAAAGCCCCAGGTTTATTAGCTACTTACAGTACCTTGCCAAATTATTAGACCCATTGGACAAAAATCATAATAGTGTTGATTGATTTTTTAGTTTTGTAACCATTTCTTATTCCATGTTATACTGACAACATCTGCAATACATATTTACATGTAATTTGATGTAATATTAATAAAATATTTGGTAAATTAACAAAGTGACTTGTCGTTAAAGAAATTTGGTCAAATTGTTGGCCTGTTGAAGTAAAAAAACATGTATCACAAGATTGCGGAAATTGTAGGTGTATCACGTAGTTCTGTAAAGAATATTTGTTTTTAAATGGATTGTGGGGATGGTTTCCGAGCAGGGTTCCTGGCTAACAGGTCCTCTTCAGCTAATCGTCTCTGAATAGTTCTACCGGATACCTTGATGCCTGCATCCTAATTGTGTTTAGTCAAGACTCTGACAAGCAGTTAACTATATTGAGAGCAGATATCTTGTATCCTTCTGTCATTTCTTGGTGTAGTAACACGATCCTTCCATTTTAGGTTAAAATCATTCCCACAATTCATTTTGTCTTAATATTCTTTACGGAACTATATGATACACCTACAATTTCAGCAATAAAGTACATCGTTTTGCAGTTGTTATCAGTTTAACCCAACTAAGGAAGGATATGTAGCAGGGTACATTTCCAACTCTGAGAATTTTTAGAGCTAAATTATACGAAAAGGGAACAAAATAAACAAATACATTACAAAGTTGTTTCATAACACATAACATTTTATATAAAAATCACAATGGGGTCAATTTATCAAGCTCCATTCGGAGCTTGATGCTCCATAACCTGTCTGCCTGCTCTGAGTATTCGATCGGGTTGATTGACACCCCCTGCTAGCGGCCAATCGCGAATCTGCAGGGGGCGGCATTGCACCAGCAGTTCATCAGCATTTATCGATGTGCAGCGGACATGATACGCTACATCGCATCATGTCCGCTCGCACATTAATACATTGACCCCAATGTGTTTATTGTCCCTTTAAAGCAGTGGTCTCAAAGTACCAGCCTTGGGGCCATATGTAGCCCTCAAGATAGTTTTGTCTGGCCCTCCCTTGTTTAATAGGTAAACCATTAATTTGCCTGTCAGTTTTTTTAGGGTTCTAAGAGGTGTTGCTAGTTGATGTATTATATAGGCACTCACAAGATAAATATAAAGACAAGTGTCCTCACAAGATAAATATAAAGACAAGTGTCCTCACAAGATAAATATAAAGACAAGTGTCCTCACAAGATAAATATAAAGACAAGTGTCCTCACAAGATGAATATAAAGACAAGTGTCCGGTGTAGACTCCCACCATGTACTGCTTAGATAAATGTCACTTTTTACGTTGTTATACAGCTACAGAATGATCACTTCATTTGGCACTGACAACATAAATATAGCCAACTGTGTATGTCTATACACTACATAGGTAAGTGTCTCTTCCAGTTCCTAGTATATCTAGTTCAGGAGTATTTACTCAGTTCAACCGGCCCCCATGGGAATAGAACACTTGGCCAGTGGCCCCCAGATACATTTAGCTTGATACCCCTGCTTTAAAGGGTCATTAAACTACTGGATACAGGTACAGTAGCATAGTTACAACTCACAATGCTATTGTTTTTCTTCCTGTACCTGCAACTTCCTTCAAAGCCGTTCTCTTATTTTAACCAATTACAGAAGCCAGTTGGTAAAGCTGCGCATGTTTGTACTGGGTGACACCATCTTGGAGCTTGCTTATTGTTGCATTCTGTGAAAGATGCAGTGAACTTTCACAAATGAATGAATTCCTGGCTTTTCGTCAGCTCTACCTTGCACAGATTATCTTGCACAATAGTAAGCAGAATCTTTATTTGATTTTTTTTTTTTTTTAATTTATTTTCAGTTTTTTTACATAACAAATATAAAAAGTCCTCAGGTACAATATCGAGCTATGCAGACTCTGTAAAAACATACATCTCTTGCTCCATATTTTGCAGTCTAAACTGAAGGGCACAATACAGCTTGTCAAGATGACAGTATCAGTGATCTGTGAATGTGGTCTGCTTCTGTCACAGGATGAGACCATACTTATTCTTTATGATGATTTAAAGCTCTCCTCTCTAGTGAGATTATCTAAAAAGAGTTCTCAGTACTGAGTGATCTTTCAAAGAATTTAGGAAAGGCACAGTTTAGCCTGCTGGACTGTACTATGCAGGGTTCTGGGTGTGGAGAAGAGTCACCTTTATGCCATGGTGATGTTTTGATCATCCAGCACCAAGTGTTTAGATGCAAAGTTTTACTAACCAGCTCTTGTAAAGTGTTAAAATAAGAGAATGGTCTTAAAGAGAGCTGCAGGTACAAGAGGAAAAACATAGTGAGTGCTCAAGTGATGTAACAGTCTTAATTGTATTTATGGTGCAGGACTCAACGATATTACAGGGATCTTAGTCATTTGTCCAACATCCTCACTCCCTGTGCCTAATGAGAATTCCTAATACTCTGGGGGTGCATAGACCAGACTATATTGTGACCTGCACCTGTTCTGCATCACATCAAAGCTGATGTTTATGACTAGCTTGTTGGACAAGTAAAAAATGTTCCCTGAAAGCAGTCCTCCATCCACAGTTCTGTCAGGCTACCCGCAACAAGAGCTACTCTCCCTTATTCCTGGCCACTATTCGACATCAGGTGGAAAGGCACGCAGGTAACGAAATAACACTGACAGGCTAGTAAAATAGTAGTCTAGGAGCAGGGCAAAAGTGTATACAAAGGAGTAGTCAGACAGGCCAAGGTCAGTATCCAGAGCTGGCAGAATAAATGCAGAATCAGTAAGCAAAAACAGGTCACAAGCAAGGGTGAAAATCTGCATCTGGCAGACGAAGTACAAAACAGCAGGCAAGCGGATAATCAGGAAAACAGGCAATAGGTCATACACTGGAGCATAATCAAAATAAACACTCACAGAGACTAGCTCAATAAACTGGTAAAGAAAACAGGAAAGGGCTGGGTTTAAATAGGCTGATGACAATTGCAAATGACTCACAAGTGCAGGTAGGTGGCGCTAGAGAGACCAAGAAATGATAAGAAAAAACTAGGTAGTAAGAAAAGTCCACAAGTGGCACACCAGCAAATAAATAGCCCAGCTAGCTAAAGACCCCGGTTCAACTTCAGGCATGACACGTTCTTACAGTTGATTGGATGGTAGAGATAAAAAAAGAAAAGATTTCAGGGGGATAGCAGAACACAATGGATCATCTGGAATGATAAGTCCAATGACTAAATTACAGAAGTAAGTGAATTTGTGGATTGGAGTCCTAACATTGAGTTGACAAAATGGATTTACATTGCATGGCCTTCCAAGTGTCAAGGGAATACCTAGGGTCTGAATGGGATGGGCTGAGCTATTTTCTCTGGAGCAGCAGTCTGATTGCCTCTATATCTGCTTACTAACATGACTAACACAACTATCTTTGTAAGCTACAATATCCAGTTGCAATATGTTTGTGATATGCATGCTGTAAATTGCTGTGAGCATAGTTTGTGATCCCAGCCATACAGAGGAAAGCAAAAATACTGCACAAACAACAGAACAGTAATTGTATCTCTGAAAATGCATATCATTAGAAATTACAGTGGCACTGCACCTCTTCATGTTTTGGATCACAATAAATATCTAATTCCTTGTGATTCGTTATTTTAAATGTAGTTTAATATATTTGCGTTTTTACAGCTCACGGTAATGAGAAGCACGAGACTGATTCGCAAGAGAAAGGAACACAGGTTAGTATAGCATTGTGTTTAGGTTTTGTGCTGACCTTGGCCCGCTGAAATCTGTCACCTACCTCACCCCTAACCTGCTACTGTTATACAGCATTTGCCTAAATTTAACCTGCATTACACTTGTCATCTACACCGTGCAGTGACTTAAACCCTTAATGCCAGTATCTCACACAGAGCATTTTAACTCCTTATTACCAATAGATATAACCCACATACTACCATGAACATACACATTATGCCTTCATCTTCCTAGGAACAAGCAGGGGGCAGTGATTTAACCCCTTGTTTCCCATTACTGGCAGAATTAAGTGGTTAACCCCTCTATTGTCATTGCACACATCAAACCCATACTAGCCAGCGAGTTATCTCTCTTATTTCCAGTTGCTCACATTGTGCAGTGATTTAATCCTCTTATCTCTAGTGATACACATAATGCTGGGATATGTCCAAAGAGCAGAGATTTAACTCTTATGACCAAATAACATAAAACAGGGTTTTAACTCCCTTATTGCCAGTAACTGCCACAGGAGCAGTGATTTAACCCCCATATCGCTAGTAATACACATATCAATATATTAACCCCTTACACTCAGTAGCACCATGGTACCACAATAGGTGCACATGTAACATTTAATAGATGGGCTCTCTAGTTATCCATGGTGTCTACAGGAGAGCACATGATGCCTTCATGCTTCCCCTTATTCACATTACATTATCTCTAGTGTGTAGACTGATATCACACATAATATTTGCCATAGCTCAGCGGAAACATCTATCTGCTGGTGTGAGCCATCTGACTCCATCCCTCAAAAACAGTCACCCTAGCTACAATTCAGATGTACAGACTTTGTTCCTCTCTCCATTTTCCTACGCAGACAAAGAGTGAAGAAATCCTTATTTCATCCCACACAAACACAATCTTATTCTTGTCCCATAAAGACATGATCTCTGCCTCCTAATATCCATTTTGTACACTGCTTCTTCTTTTCATGTTCAGGTTACTTTTCTCACACATAGATTTCTCAATTTAACCAACTACCTCCATTTGTTTGCCATTCTGTATTTACCCTCTGCATTCATTATGTTCATTTTATTTTTTTGAGTTTTGACTAAAGGTGCAAATTACATAAATGAATAAGTGCAAAGTAGCCAGTTCTTAGTCGTATTTGCAGTCACATCGTTATTGCTTTGCAAATCAAAAGAGTAACATTTTGATGATTCAGATAGAGCATGCAATTTTAAGCAACTTTTGCATTTACTAAATTATTATCAATTTTTCTTCGTTCTCCTGCAATCTTTATTTAAAAAAGCAGGAATCTAAACTTAGGAGCCAGCTCATTTTTGGTTCAGCACCCTAGATAGTGTTTGCTGATTAATGGGTACATTTAGCCACCAATCAGCAAGCTCTACCCAGGTGTTGAAACAAAAATGGGCAGATCCTAAACTTAGATTCCTGCCTTTTCGAATAAAGATAGATAAAAAATTGATAACAGGAGTAAATTAGAAATTTGCTTAAAATTGCATGCTCTATCTGAATCATGAAACAAATATTGAGTTTAGTATCCATTTAAACATACCAGCTAACTTCTTTATCGCACACACACACACACACACACACAAATTATCCTTCTTAGTATGGATTTGTTTTTGAGTGAATTCCAAAAAGATAAATGTTTAGTATGTGTGGAGATATATCTTGCTTGGATATTAGAAAAGCATTTATTTATGATGTCTAAGATCAGACATATACTGTTACCTGATCACAGTGATATGACAGCTTGACTGGTCATGGTGTTTGCTAATCATCGAGTAAAGCCTGCATAACCCTGTACCAGATCACGAATATAGGATGCCCAGCCACTGCTGCTGCTGCTGGATAACCCTGTAAATAAATCATTGCTTATAGAAAATTAGACATTATTCTATTGTGAGGTTATTCTTAGTCTAGGCAAACCCAATTTGCACCTTTAATTCCTGATTTTGCAATTGCTTTCTACCTTTTGCATGAGATTTTTTTTTTCAGTTGCCCATTTTATTCTTTTATTTTAACATTTTCTTTTGCGTTTTAAAGAAGTTCTCCACTCCCTCCCCTGACAAAAACCTGAAAAGCAGAACATCCACCATCCCCAAACGAACCCCCTCTGCTAGTACAATCCCCCCAAGAAAGCCCTCCGGCCCCACTGTAAGCCCTGCTTGGAACTCCTCTCAGAGAATATCCCCTGTGGTACGCCATCCTGGCTCCGTCATAAGAGAGCGCAGAACCAAGGTAAGGGCACCTCCACCCAGGGCATTTGAATCTAGACTGTTAGAACACATTGCACTAAGCATCCCACAGTAGATTACATAGCTATATGGTTTTAGGTAACACTACTCAAACATCCTCTTACATGTATAAAAACAATAACTGATCTATCCTGAATCCCACTTCCTCTCTAATTAAAGGGATAGTCTACTTGATTTTTTATTGTTTGAAAAGATAGATAATGAATTTATTACCCATTTCCCAGCTTTGTACAACCAACATTGTTATATTAATATACTATAACTTCTAAACCACTACATTTCTGCCTGTTTCTAAGCCACTACAGGCAGCATCTTATCTCATTGCATTTTATTAGCTTTTCATAGACAGTGCTGGTTCATGTGTTCCATATAGATAACATTGTGCTCACCTCTGTGGAGTTATTCAGGAGTCAGCACAAGTCTGAAAATAGCACTGAGATATGGGGCAGTCTGCAGGGGCTAAGATACAAGGTAATCACAGAGGTAAAAAATATATTAATAAAACCATATTGGTTATGCAAAACTGGGAAATATGTCCCTTTAAGTAAGGAGTACAAGACCTAGCCGTACTATGAATTTAGTAATTTATTTTATGACATCCAATAGCCAACATCCGTCTCTCATTTTGGTTTACCCCTGAAGAATGGTGACATCTGCAAACAATGTGAATATGTGGACAAGAATAGCAATGTAGAGAAGCTTTAACTATAGCATTGTAATATTTTTCTTTGCATTTCTTATTTTACAATTTGACATACAGCTGAACAGTTAGAATTCTTTCTTTCTTTTTTTTTTAATCATGTTAAACAAGCTTGTAATACCTGCTTTGTATTGTATGATCTGAGAGCTATGTTCCCATCTCATACAACAAACTCTACATGTAGGTGTAGGCTCTTGGCTACAGATTTTCCCAACAACAATTTACAGGGAGTGCAGAATTATTAGGCAAATGAGTATTTTGACCACATCATCCTCTTTATGCATGTTGTCTTACTCCAAGCTGTATAGGCTCGAAAGCCTACTACCAATTAAGCATATTAGGTGATGTGCATCTCTGTAATGAGAAGGGGTGTGGTCTAATGACATCAACACCCTATATCAGGTGTGCATAATTATTAGGCAACTTCCTTTCCTTTGGCAAAATGGGTCAAAAGAAGGACTTGACAGGCTCAGAAAAGTCAAAAATAGTGAGATATCTTGCAGAGGGATGCAGCACTCTTAAAATTGCAAAGCTTCTGAAGCGTGATCATCGAACAATCAAGCGTTTCATTCAAAATAGTCAACAGGGTCGCAAGAATCGTGTGGAAAAACCAAGGCGCAAAATAACTGCCCATGAACTGAGAAAAGTCAAGCGTGCAGCTGCCAAGATGCCACTTGCCACCAGTTTGGCCATATTTCAGAGCTGCAACATCACTGGAGTGCCCAAAAGCACAAGGTGTGCAATACTCAGAGACATGGCCAAGGTAAGAAAGGCTGAAAGACGACCACCACTGAACAAGACACACAAGCTGAAACGTCAAGACTGGGCCAAGAAATATCTCAAGACTGATTTTTCTAAGGTTTTATGGACTGATGAAATGAGAGTGAGTCTTGATGGGCCAGATGGATGGGCCCGTGGCTGGATTGGTAAAGGGCAGAGAGCTCCAGTCCGACTCAGACGCCAGCAAGGTGGAGGTGGAGTACTGGTTTGGGCTGGTATCATCAAAGATGAGCTTGTGGGGCCTTTTCGGGTTGAGGATGGAGTCAAGCTCAACTCCCAGTCCTACTGCCAGTTTCTGGAAGACACCTTCTTCAAGCAGTGGTACAGGAAGAAGTCTGCATCCTTCAAGAAAAACATGATTTTCATGCAGGACAATGCTCCATCACACGGGTCCAAGTACTCCACAGCGTGGCTGGCAAGAAAGGGTATAAAAGAAGAAAATCTAATGACATGGCCTCCTTGTTCACCTGATCTGAACCCCATTGAGAACCTGTGGTCCATCATCAAATGTGAGATTTACAAGGAGGGAAAACAGTACACCTCTCTGAACAGTGTCTGGGAGGCTGTGGTTGCTGCTGCACGCAATGTTGATGGTGAACAGATCAAAACACTGACAGAATCCATGGATGGCAGGCTTTTGAGTGTCCTTGCAAAGAAAGGTGGCTATATTGGTCACTGATTTGTTTTTGTTTTGTTTTTGAATGTCAGAAATGTATATTTGTGAATGTTGAGATGTTATATTGGTTTCACTGGTAAAAATAAATAATTGAAATGGGTATATATTTGTTTTTTGTTAAGTTGCCTAATAATTATGCACAGTAATAGTCACCTGCACACACAGATATCCCCCTAAAATAGCTAAAACTAAAAACAAACTAAAAACTACTTCCAAAAATATTCAGCTTTGATATTAATGAGTTTTTTGGGTTCATTGAGAACATGGTTGTTGTTCAATAATACAATTAATCCTCAAAAATACAACTTGCCTAATAATTCTGCACTCCCTGTAATGTAAAGAAATGCTCCAAAGTTATGCCTGTCTGCTGAGAAACCTATTCTCTTATCTAAAAAAAGCCATTGTTGTGACTCTCACATACACATTTATAAACCGAGTTTGAAATGGATAAATTGCACTCTAAAAAACAGTTATTTAAGGTGAGTTGCTAAATGTTCAAAAATGTCATAAGCTGTTATGTTTTATAATATACACTACTTTAAAAAGAAGCAACAGCATTTTATTACGGTACACTTGTAACAAGCTATAACTGAGATATTCTGTCGTCACTTGGAATGGATGAGTATTAGAGTTTAACTGTTTCACAACACAAAATACACCATACATTTAAATTATAGGAGTAGCTAGGTTGTCAAATGATAATTATGAATGCTAATCGGTTCCATACAATATATAAATAAGAGTTAAAGGCCTCTACTTATCAAGCCGTCAACCGCAAATACGCTGGAATTCCACAGCGTATTTGTGGCGAGGCTGATTCGCCTTAGTTATCAAGCCCTACAGCCCGGCAAAAGTAGAATATAGTGATGTAACCTACGATCCGCCGGACTCAGTCCGACACAGATCATTGGTTACGTCACTACAGATGTCCCGAGCGCAAGTTCGGCACAATCTGACTACTTTTGGTAGTTATCAAACTACTACCAGGTACACTCGCCACTATTCCGGGCCAGCGTACCTGGATTTCAATCTGCCGCCCTGGAGGCGGTGGATCCCATAGGAATCAATGGGAGTCTGACAGCAGCGAGAGCTCATGTTCGCTGCTGCCCGATATCCCATTGATTCCAATGGGAGATGTCTGCACCTAACACCCTAACATGTACCCCGAGTCTAAACACCCATAATCTGCACCCCCTACACCGCCGCCACCTACTTTATACATATTAACCCCTAAACCGCCGCTCCCGGACCCCGCCACAACTATAATAAATATATTAACCCCTAATCCGCCGCTCCCGGACCCCGCCACAACTAAATAAACTTACTAACCCCTAAACCGCCGCTCCCGGACCCCGCCGCCATCTACATAATACCTATTAACCCCTAATCTGCCGCCCCTATACCGCCGCCACCTATATTAAATTTATTAACCCCTATCCTGCCCCCCTATACCGCCGCCACTATATTAAACTTATTAACCCCTAAACCTAAGTCTAACCCTAACACCCCCCTAACTTAAATATTTTTTACATAAATCTAAATAAAACTTACTATTATTAACTAAATTATTCCTATTTAAAAATAAATACTTACCTGTAAAATAAACCCTAAGATAGCTACAATATAACTAATAGTTATATTGTAGCTATTTTAGGATTTAATTTTATTTTACAGGCAACTTTGTATTTATTTTAACTAGGTACAATAGCTATTAAATAGTTATTAACTATTTAATAGCTACCTAGCTAAAATACTTACAAAATTACATGTAAAATAAATCCTAACCTAAGTTACAAATACACCTAACACTACACTATCATTAAATTAATTAAATAAATTAACTACAATTACCTAAAATTAAATACAATTAAATAAACTAAACTATAGTACAAAAACAAACAAACACTAAATTACAGAAAATAAAAAAGAATTACAAGAAGTTTAAACTAATTACACCTAATCTAAGCCCCCTAATAAAATAACAAAGCCCCCCAAAATAAAAAAATGTCCTATCCTATTCTAAATTACAAAGTAATCAGCTCTTTTACCAGCCCTTAAAAGGGCTTTTTGCGGGGCATTGCCCCAAAGTAATCAGCTCTTTTACCTATAAAAAAATACAACCCCCCCCAACATTAAAACCCACCACCCACATACCCCTACTCTAACCCAGCCGAACCCCCCTTAAAAAAACCTAACACTAACCCCCTGAAGATCTCCCTACCTTGAGTCGTCTTCACTCAGCCGAGCCGAATTCTTCATCCAAGCGGGGCAAGAAGAGGTCCTCCATCCGGTAGAAGTCTTCATCCAAGCGGCGTCTTCTATCTTCATCCATCCGGAGCAGAGCGGAGCCATCTCCATCCAGCCGACGCGGAGCCATCCTCTTCAACCGATGGACTAACAACGAATGAAGGTTCTTTTAAGGGACGTCATCCAAGATGGCGTCCCTCGAATTCCGATTGGCTGATAGGATTCTATCAGCCAATCGGAATTAAGGTAGGAAAAATCCGATTGGCTGATTCAATCAGCCAATCGGATTGAAGCTCAATCCGATTGGCTGATCCAATCAGCCAATCGGATTGACCTCGCATTCTATTGGCTGATCGGAACCTTAATCCTGATTGGCTGATAGAATCCTATGAGCTGATAGAATCCTATCAGCCAATTGGAATTTGAGGGACGCCATCTTGGATGACGTCCCTTAAAGGAACCTTCATTTGTCGTTAGTCCGTCGGTTGAAGAGGATGGCTCCGCGTCGGCTGGATGGAAGATTGCTCCGCTCCGGATGGATGAAGATAGAAGACACCGCTTGGATGAAGACTTCTACCGGATCGAGGACCTCTTCTTGCCCCGCTTGGATGAAGAATTCGGCTCGGCTGAGTGAAGACGACTCAAGGTAGGGAGATCTTCAGGGGGTTAGTGTTAGGTTTTTTTTAAGCGGGGTTCGGGTGGGTTAGAGTAGGGGTATGTGGGTGGTGGGTTTTAATGTTGGGGGGGTTGTATTTTTTTTTACAGGTAAAAGAGCTGATTACTTTGGGGCAATGCCCCTCATAAAGCCCTTTTAAGGGCTGGTAAAAGAGCTGATTACTTTGTGATTTAGAATAGGGTAGGGCATTTTTTTTATTTTGGGGGCTTTGTTATTTTATTAGGGGGCTTAGATTAGGTGTAATTAGTTTAAACTTCTTGTAATTCTTTTCTTATTTTCTGTAATTTAGTGGGGGGTTTTTGTACTATAGTTTAGTTTATTTAATTGTATTTAATTTTAGGTAATTGTAGTTAATTTATTTAATTAAATGATAGTGTAGTGTTAGGTGTATTTGTAACTTAGGTTAGGATTTATTTTACAGGTAATTTTGTAAGTATTTTAGTTAGGTAGCTATTAAATAGTTAATAACTATTTAATAACTATTGTACCTAGTTAAAATAAATACAAAGTTGCCTGTAAAATAAATATAAACCCTAAAATAGCTACAATATAATTATTAGTTATATTGTAGCTATCTTAGGGTTTATTTTACAGATATATTTATTTTTAAATAGGAATAATTTAGTTAATAATAGTAAGTTTTATTTAGATTTATGTAAAAAATATTTAAGTTAGGGGGGTGTTAGGGTTAGACTTAGGTTTAGGGGTTAATAAGTTTAATATAGTGGCGGCGGTATAGGGGGGGCAGGATAGGGGTTAATAAATTTAATATAGGTGACGGCGGGGTCCGGGAGCGGCGGTTTAGGGGTTAAACATTTAATTTAGTTGTGGCGGGGTCTGGGAGCGGCGGTTTAGGGGTTAATGAGTTTAATGTAGGTGGCGGCGGTGTAGTGGGGGGCAGGATAGGGGTTAATAAATGTAATGTAGGTGGCGGTGGGCTCCGGGTGCGGCGGTTTAGGGGTTAAACAATTTATTTAGTTGCGGCGGGGTCCGGGATCCGCAGGATAGGGGTTAATAACTTTAATATAGGTGGCGGCTATATAGGGGGCGGCAGATTAGGGGTTAATAGGTATAATGTAGGTGGTGGTGGGGTACGGGAGCGGCGGTTTAGGGGTTAATATATTTATTATAGTTGCGGCAGGGTCCAGGAGCGGCGGTTTAGGGGTTAATATATTTATTATAGTTGCGGCAGGGTCCAGGAGCGGCGGTTTTGGGGGTAATAACTTTATTTAGGTGCGAGGGGCTCCGGGTTTAGGGGGTAAAACAGTGTGGTTTAGTGTGGGTGCTTAGTGACAGGGTAGCAAGAAAGTTGCGAAGAAGCCGATGAGCAGCGAGATCGATGACTGTCAGTTAACAACAGTCCGCTGCTCATCGCCCCGTACTTGGTGCGCGGCTTCTTGACAGCTTTCTTGATAACTTTGACGAACGTATTCAGGTCCGCAGCAGCGATGGTAGGCGAGCTTAGGCGAGTGTATTGGGCCGGCGAATGCAGGAAAGTAGACGGCTTCATAACTAGAGGCCATTGTGTCAACCGTATACAGTTAATAATCTAAGGTCTGCTATGTAGAGGCAAGTTATCTGTTAAAGGGACACTGTACTATAAAATTTGTTTCCAAATTACTATACCTACTGCAGAGTATGGGGAATTGTTCATTCATGTTTATTCATTCATGTTTATTTTTTTATTTGATATAGCTAGTTTTATTAAAACCATCATCTGTTGTTCTCCACTCCAGGACATGCCCATAACAACGGGCTGAGCCTGCAAGTAAAGCAAACATGCTAATTTTATCTATTGGCTAGATTACGAGTTTTGCGGTATGAGTGAAAAAGCATCGTTATGGCTCTTTTTTACTACCGCTGGTATTACAAGTCTTGCAGGTTTAGCTGTACCGCACACTTTTTTAGCCGTAACGCAACGTAACTACCGCAGCTTTCAAAAATTCCTTTTTCAATGTGACTTCCACAGCGCCGGTATTATGAGTTTGCCTGGGAGGCCAAAAAGTGAGCGGTACAACCAATACTGTCAAGATCCATTCCGTAAACTGAAAGTCAGTAGTTATGGGTTTTATGCTACAACGCTGTAACATAAAACTCATAACTAAAGTGCTAAAAAGTACACTAACACCCATAAACTACCTATTAACCCCTAAACCGAGGCCATCCCGCATCGCAAACACTAAAATAAAATTATTAACCCCTAATCTGCCGCTACGGACATCACTGCCACTATAATAAACATATTAACCCCTAATTTGCCGCCCTCGACACCGCCAACACCTACATTATACTTATTAACCCCTAATCTGCCGCCCCCAACATCGCCGCCACCTACATTACACTTATTAACCCCTAATCTGCCAGCCCTAACATCGCCGCCACCTACCTACACTTATTAACCACTAATCTTCTGCCCCAACGTCGCCGCCACTATACTAAAGTTATTAACCCCTAAGTCTAACCCTAACACCCACTAACTTTAATGTAATTAAAATAAATCTAAATAAAACCTACTATTAATAACTAAATAATTCCTATTTAAAACTAAATACTTACCTATAAAATAAACCCTAAGCTAGCTACAGTATAACTAATAGTTACATTGTAGCTATCTTAGGTTTTATTTTTATTTCACATCTAAGTTTGTATTTATTTTAACTAGGTAGACTAGTTAGTAAATAGTTATTAACTATTTACTAACTTCCTAGCTAAAATAAATACAAATTTACCTGTAAAATAAAACCTAACCTGAGTTACACTAGCACCTAACTTTACACTACAATTAAATACATTACATTAATTAAATACAATTAACTAAATTACAAAAAAACACAAACACTAAATTACACAAAATAAAAAACTAATTATTAAATATTTAAACTAATTACACCTAATCTAATAGCCCTATCAAAATAAAAAAAGCCCCCCCAAAATAAAAAAAACCCTAGCCTAAACTAAACTGCCAATGGCCCTTAAAAGGGCCTTTTGCGGGGCATTGCCCCAAAGAAATCAGCTCTTTTACCTGTAAAAAAAATACAAACAACCCCCAGCAGTAAAATCCACCCCCCCCACACAACCAAACCCCCCAAATAAAATCCTAACTAAAAAAACCTAAGCTCCCCATTGCCCTGAAAAGGGCATTTGTATGGGCATTGCCCTTAAAAGGGCATTTAGCTCTTTTTCCGCCCAAACCCTAATCTAAAACTAAAACCCACCCAATAAACCCTTAAACACTAACCCCCAAAGATCCACTTACAGTTTTTGAAGACCGGACATCCATCCTCAACAAAGCCGGGAGAAGTCTTCATCCAGACGGCATCTTCTATCTTCATCCATCCGGCGCGGAGCATCCTCTTCTTTCCACGGTTCTTCTCGAATGAAGTTTCCTTTAAGTGATGTCATCCAAGATGGCGTCCCTTGAATTCCGATTGGCTGATAGAATTCTATCAGCTAATCAGAATTAAAGGTGAAAAAATCCTATTGGCTGATTCAATCAGCCAATAGGATTGAGCTCGCATTCTATTGGCTGACGTCACTTAAAGGAACCTTCATTCGAGAAGAGTCATGGAAAGAAGAGGATGCTTCACGCCGGATGTCTTGAAGATGGAGCCGCTCCGCACCGGATGGATGAAGATAGAAGATGCCGTCTGGATGAAGACTTCTGCCCGTCTAGAGGACCACTTCTTGCCGCTTGGATGAAGACTTCTCCCGGCTTCGTTGAGGATGGATGTCAGGTCTTCAAAAACTGTAAGTGGATCTTCGGGGGTTAGTGTTAGTTTTTTTTAAGGGTTTATTGGGTGGGTTTTATTTTTAGCTTAGGGTTTGGGCGGAAAAAGAGCGAAATGCCCTTTTAAGGGCAATGCCCATACAAATGCCCTTTCCAGGGCAATGGGGAGCTTTTTTTAGTTAGGATTTTATTTGGGGGGTTTGGTTGTGTGGGTGGTGGGTTTTACTGTTGGGGGGTTGTTTGTATTTTTTTTACAGGTAAAAGAGCTGATATCTTTGGGGCAATGTCCCGCAAAAGGCCCTATTAAGGGCCATTGGCAGTTTAGTTTAGGCTACGGTTTTTTTATTTTTTGGGGCTTTTTTATTTTGATAGGGCTATTAGATTAGGTGTAATTAGTTTAAATATTTTATAATTTGTTTTTTATTTTGTGTAATTTAGTGGGTTTTTTTTGTAATTTAGTTAATTGTATTTAATTAATGTAATTTATTTAATTGTAGTGTAAGGTTAGGTGTTAGTGTAACTCAGGTTAGGTTTTATTTCACAGGTAAATTTGTATTTATTTTAGCTAGGTAGCTAGTAAATAGTTAATAACTATTTACTAACTAGTCTACCTAGTTAAAATAAATGCAAATTTACCTGTGAAATAAAACCTAACCTGAGTTACACTAACACCTAACCTTACACTTAGCTGTTAAATAAAAATAAAACCTAAGCTAGATACAATGTAACTATTAGTTATATTTTAGCTAGCTTAGGGTTTATTTTATAGGTAAGTATTTAGTTTTAAATAGGAATTATTTAGTTAGTAGGTTTTATTTAGATTTATTTTAATTACATTAAAGTTAGTGGGTGTTAGGGTTAGACTTAGTGTTAGGGTTAGGGGTTAATAACTTTAGTATAGTGGCGGCGACGTTGAGGGCGGAAGATTAGGGGTTAATAAATGTAGGTAGGTGGCGGCGACATTGGGGGCAGCAGATTAGGCGGTTAATAAGTGTAGGTGGGTGGCGGCGATGTTAGGGGCGGCAGATTAGAGGTTAATAAATGGGGGCGGCAGATTAGGGGTTAATAAGTGTAGATGGGTGGCGACATTGGGGGCGGCAGATTAGGGGTTAAGTATAATGTAGGTGGCGGCAACATTGGGGGCGGCAGATTAGGGGTTAATAAGTATAATGTAGGTGGCGGCAATGTTAGTGGCGAAAGATTAGGGGTTAATAAGTATAATATAGGTGTTGGTGGTGTCAGCAGATTAGGGTTTAATAAGTGTAATGAAGGTGGCGGCGATGTTGGGGGCGGCAGATTAGCGGTGTTTAGACTCAGGGTTTATGTTAGGGTTTTAGGTGTAAACATAAATTTAGTTTCCCCATAGGAATCAATGGGGATGCGTTACAGAGCTTTAAGCTGCTTTATTGCAGGTGTTAGGCTTTTTTTAGCCAGCTCTCCCCATTGATGTCTATGGGGAAATCGTGCACGAGCACGTAAAACCAGCTCAAAGCAACGCTGGTATTGGAGTGCGGTATGGAGCTCAATTTTGCTAACTTATTGCCTGCTAACGCCAGGTTTTTGCAAACCTGTAATAGCAGCGCTATAGGAAGGTGAGCGGTGACAATAACTTGCAGCTCTTACCGCAAAACTCGTAATCTAGCCGTATGTTAGGTATTGAGATTCTAAATATGGCTGGGGTGGGGGTTGAATGATACACAATCTCTCTCTCCCTCCTAAGCAAAACTCATTGGGAGATTAATCAGTGCTATTGTCTCCTGTTTACATATCCTTTCTACATATAAAACATTTTTCAGGTGGGGAAACAACAGGCAAATGAGCTATTTCAAATAACAAAATAAAGGGAAAATAACTGTTTACACTGAGGTTATTAAAATAGACCAATGGGAAAATATTTAAAGGGAGAAAGTTCAATGTACCTTTAACTAGAATTTTGCATCTTCCTTTCATTGACTACTTGTCTTTAGAGAAATGTTATGCTCTGAGCAAGCAATAATAGAGTGCTGTTAGCAAGTGTTAGCTGATAGCATTGCCCCTGTAGTAACTATATGGTTAGTATTTACCATAGTACAAGTAGTCTTAAATGCTTCTAATCACAGTACGCTATCTTTAGTGAGTCTAACATAATCACTTAATCTTCTGTAAGTGATATTTATATAGGATTTTCCAATGACATAATCACTGAAATAGAACGTGATCCTTTTATGAATGGTTCATATAGTTCACAAAGGGATCCTGTAATGTGCAGTATCATAAACCTGGCTGTACAAATAATGAATATAGTGTAGACAGAATTAACCAACAAGTGGATATTATATTATATAATTTCTTTAAGGGACAGTCTCATCCAGAATTGTTATTGTTTAAAAAAAAAAATAATCCCTTTATTACCCATTCACCAATTTTGCATAACCAATACTTTTTACCTCTGTGATTACCTTGTATCTAAGCCTCTGCAGACTGCCCCCTTATTTCAGTCTTTTGACAGATTTGCATTTTAGCCAATCAGTGCTGACTCATAAATAACTCCACAGGAGTGAGCACAATGTTATCGATATGGCACACACGAACTAGCGCCGTCTAGCTGTGAAAAACTGTCAAAATGCACTGAGATAAGAGGTGGCCTTCAAGGTCTTAGAAATTAGTGTATGAGCCTATCTTTCACAAAGAATACCAAAAAAACAAAGGAAATTTGATTATAAGTAAATAGGAAAGTTGTTAAAAATTACATGCCATATCTAAATCATGAAAGTTTAATTTTGACTAGACTGTCCCTTTAACCTAAAAATGTCTGATATAGAAAGAGAAGAGAAGAATGGCCTAGAAGTATTTAACTGTACTTGCATATTCTAGTAGTGTAGGGTAAGGATACCTTCTAGAGTGCTGGGATGGCTAGTGTACTGCTATATTGGCTAGTATATTCTAAAAATGGTAGTGTAATATAAGGATGACTTTTATAGTGTACTGATAACTTGTATATTGCAGGGATGGATTCAAGAGTTACATTTGGTTAGGATAGTATAGGAATGATCAAGATAATGCGTGGATAGAATGGAGAACTGAAAACATTTTTTAGGATCACAAGGTACAGTAGCATTATTTGGAAATTAGCCCCATTATTTAAAGGTATTATTAACTTTAAGGGAAACACCAAGCAATCTGTAATGTGGGGGAACACGAGGAGGGATCTCTTGATGTCAAATAGCAGTAGATACAGTTTAGGCATGATAGCATGGGAGGTATCTCTTGTCATCTGTACTTTTACACTACAGGATGCAGTAATAGTATAAAGCTGCCAGGGTCCAGAGGGACCAGTTTATACTAAGAGAAAGGATCAGGCATGGGCCACTGATGGGAACACGTTAAGGAATCTGTTGGGTTACCCTATAACATCAGAACATTGCTGTCCACAGGAGCATGACGGAGGTTTGGAGAATTCTGGGCCCAAGCATCCACTTTCTAGAAGTCCAGCTAACATCTCCAGGATCCCTGCAAAGACCTCTAGTGTTCCAAAAACCCCTCCCAGTGGTAAGTTTTGATTTTCTCAACATAAATGCTGCAGATGGGAAAAAGATTTAGAGGAAGGAGAAAGAGTAAGTATAAAGAGGGGAAATATTTTGTTTATAAGTTTCAAGCAAAAATAACATATGGATTCACAGTTGTGATACAAAGTAGGCATGTAGTCAGGATCCAGAGGAAGGTTAGAGAACAGGGGAGAAGAGGAGGAAATAAAGACGGTAAAGAAATCATAAGAGCATGAGACAGAAATGCAGAGAGGTTAGGTTAAAAAGAAAAGGAAATACATAGAATCAGAGTAAGTTAAAAAATGAGGGAGAGGAGAAAGAATGTAGCAGAGACATTGGTGAGACAGAGAGCAAAGAGAAACACAGGCCAAAGAGATAAAAAAGAAAATGATGGAGATGCAATATGAAGAGGAGTGCTAGAGTTTGGCGTAGGAGTGGAGCTAATGACCGGAGAGTAATAGTTGTATACAGGGCCCTATTTTCCATTGAGTACGTAGAATGCACACGCCCCATTTGTTTAAAGGGGATTACTGGGATATTCCTTCCAATATATTTTTTTTATCAGAATTAAATTATATTAATTTGTAACAAAATTAAATGATTTGTTGTTATATATGGATGCTACAACCCAATGTCATCGATGAGATTCGCAGTGTAAAAATAATTATCCAAAGTGTGATCTGGAGAATACACTTAAAATAGCGTGTCACTCTGTCTCACAGTGTGACTTTACTAGACTCTAGAATCCATTCAAAAGAGGGCTACTAGTAAATAAAATGTACAAGGAAATACTATTTTTACCTTAATACGTATAGCTCAGAGGAGAAGAGAGGGGATTAGGCTGCATCCCTAACCAGCAGCAGTAACCCCTTAAAATGTAGATGGCCAGCCCCCTCCTGGTGTCCTAGTAGGCCAATGGGACCTTTGGTGGCGAATGGAGGAAATATAGGGAAAAGAGAGAGGAAATGTAGAGGAGGGAACACAAGAAATATAGGGGGTGGTGAGATAGCAAACACACCTATGGGCTCTACAGAAGGGGAAGAAATCAGGAATGACATTGACAGGATGGGTATGGGGACGTGCATCTCCTCTATCCCACTCAGCACTACCCCTACTAAAGGAAGGAGTGTACCAATTGGTATAGAGGAGATTCAGAACAGATGTAGAAATTAAATAAACAAGGAGCATAAACAGGGTTTACTGAGAAAACAAAATGTAAAAAGGATGAGAATCCACACAAACCAGTGTTACGATAACTTTTACAAAGAACTAAAAACGTGTGCTCTTTAGCTACACTTCTCTTTCTTTTTTATATTTACAGCTGTAAAAAGGGAACAGAGAAGACCACCTGCCGTGGGAAAACCAGAGAGAGGTGAGCATTAAGGAAGGTCCTCCACAAAGGGTCTTATAATATACAGGACGATATTACATATGCTGTCACATATACGGCGTGTATATTTCACCCGTCGCCCACTAATTTGACTCCCATAAGCTAACATAGAACCGCGTCGCAAGTTGGTATCACATATTCAGCGCAAGGACTTACGCGGCGAAACTGGAGAATTTTTTTTTTTTTTTTAAATAAATTTTTATTGTGGATCTTCAGAAAATATAACAAGGAGAAATGATTACATTGTACATATTATAAAGCAATCTTGTACTAGTATAAGATTATATAAAGACAATAAAGACAGTAATTCACTTATACACTGAAACATCTTATCACATATAAAACAACTTCTCTAAAGATACAGTACAAATTAGTCGTTTGAGATCCTCATTTTTTATTAATTACACGGTTATAAACAGCTTATTGTATAGACGAACATTCAGCGCCTGCCTTAAATTAAAAGATACAGTAGGCCTTTATCATAGAGTCTGTAACATAAATTCTGTATCTACACAGTAAATGTATATGACACTAATTAGAATAATTGTGCAGCTTCTAAACATTGAATTCCCAAGAAGCGTTATCTCAGGATGCATCTTTATGCTAAGACAGCATACTCCAGTCCTCAAATGAAAAGAGCGTAGAAGCTGAGGGGAAGAGAGAGAAGAAAAGAAAAAAGAGAAGAAAAAAAAAATTCTTAAGGGAGAGGAAACTGGAGAAATTTTACTCCATTTTCACCTCGCCACACATAGGCAGACGCAGCAAGCCTTACGCTGAAAATGTGAGCACCGTAACTCCTGTAACTCCCTGAAAATATAAACTAACACCTAACGCATGCGCAATATCTACCTTTCAACTGCAATCCCCCACTGCAATAACTAATAAAGTATATTAACCCCTAATTCGCCTTTAGTCCACATCACAATTAACCTACTTAAACTATTAACCCCTAAGCCGCCATTAACCCACATCACAATTAACCTTATAAATCTATTAAACCCTAAACCGCCAAAACCCCCACAACGCAATGAACCTAATTAAATTACTAAACCCCCTAACCTAACACCCCCTAAATTAACCCCAATTACCTAAATTAAAAAATACTAAGTTACAATAAAAATAAAAAACCTACCATTACTTTAAAAATAAAAAGAAACTAAGTTTAAATTAATCTAAAATTACAAAAAATAAAAAGTCTAAAATTACATAAAATAATAAGCCTAAATTATCAAAAATAAAAAAATGAAACCTAATCCCTATCGACTAGATTACGAGTTTTTGTCGGTAAGGCTTGCGGGGCTAACACACAGTTTATGCTCGCTGCTCACCTACAAACAACGCTGGTATTACAGGTTTTTTTAAAACCGGCATTAGCCCCAAAAAAGTGATCAGAGAGAAAAATTTAGCTCCACATCTCACCTCAATACCAGCGCTGCTTACGGTAGCGGTGAGCTGGCTAAACGTGCTCGTGCACGATTTCCCCATAGGAATGAATGGGGCTGATTCGGCTGAAAAAAAGTCTAACACCTGCAAAAAAGCAGCGTTCAGCTCCTAACGCAGCCCCATTGATTCCTATGGGGAAATACTTTTTATGTCTACACCTAACACCCTAACATGAACCCCGAGTCTAAACACCCCTAATATTACACTTATTAACCCCTAATCTGCCGCCCCCGACATCTGCTGCTCCGGACACCGCCGCCACCTACATTATACTTATGAACCCCTAATCTGTCGCCCCCAACATCGCCGACACCTACATTATAGTTATTAACCCCTATTCTGCCGCCCCCGACATCGCCAACACCTGCATTATATTATTAACCCCTAATCTGCTGCTCCGGACACCGCCGCCACCTACATTATACTTATGAACCCCTAATCTGTCGCCCCCAACATCGCCGACACCTACATTATAGTTATTAACCCCTATTCTGCCGCCCCCAATGTCGTTGCAACCTACCTACAATTATTAACCCCTAATCTGCAGCCCCCAACGTTGACGCCACTATAATAAAGTTATTAACCCCTAAACCTAAGTCTAACCCTAACTTAAATTTAATTTAAAGGGACACTGAACCCAAATTTTTTCTTTTGTGATTCAGATAGAGCATGAAATTTTAAGCAACTTTCTAATTTACTCCTATTATCAAATTTCCTTCATTCTCTTGGTATCTTTATTTGAAATGCAAGAATGTAAATTTAGATGCCGACCCATTTTTGGTGAACAACCTGGGTTGTCCTTGCTGATTGGTGGATATTTTCATCCACCAATAAAAAAGTGCTGTCCAGAGTTCTGAATTAAAAAAAAAGCTTAGATGCCTTCTTTTTCAAATAAAGATAGCAAGAGAACGAATAAAAATTGATAATAGGAGTAAATTAGAAAGTTGCTTAAAATTGCATGCTCTATCTGAATAACAAAAGAAAAAAATTGGGTTCAGTGTCCCTTTAAATAAATCTAAATAAAAATACTATTATTAAATAAATTTTTCCTATTTAAAAATAAATACTTACCTATAAAATAAACCATAAGATAGCTACAATGTAACTAATAGTTACATTGTATCTATCTTAGGGTTTATTTTTATTTTACAGGCAACTTTGTATTTATTTTAACTAGGTAGAGTAGTTATTAAATAGTTATTAACTATTTAATAACTTCCTAGTTAAAATAAATACAAATATACATGTAAAATAAATCCTAACCTAAGTTACAATTACACCTAACACTACACTATCATTAAATAAATTACCTAAATTAACTACAATTAAATTAAATAAACTTAATTAGGAAAAAAAAATATCACTAAATTACAGAAAAAAATAAAATAATTACAATTTTTTAATACTAATTACACCTAATCTAATCCCCCTAATAAAATAAAAAAGCCCCCCAAAATAATAAAAATCCCTACCCTATACTAAATTACAAATAGTCCTTAAAAGGGCTTTTTGCGGGGCATTGCCCCAAAGTAATCCGCTCTTTTACCTGTAAAAAAAAGATACTCCCTACAACATTGCAACCCACCACCCACACACCCAACCCTACTCTAAAACCCACCCAATCGCCCCTTAATAAAACCTAACACTAACCCCCTGAAGATCACACTACCTTGAGATGTCTTCACCCAACCGGGCAGAAGTGGTCCTCCAGAGGGTCAGAAGTCTTCATCCTATCCGGCAGAAGAGGTCCTCTAGACGGGCAGAAGTGTTCATCCAGACAGCATCTTCTATCTTCATGCATCCGGAGCGGAGCGGTCCATCTTCAAGACATCCGACGCGGAGCATCCTCTTCTTCCGACGACTAACACTAAATGACGGTACCTTTAAGTGATGTCATCCAAGATGGCGTCCCTTCAATTCCAATTGGCTGATAGAATTCTATCAGCCAATCGGAATTAAGGTAGAAAAAATCCTATTGGCTGATCCAATCAGCCAATAGAATGCAAGCTCAATCCTATTGGCTGATTGGATCAGCCAATAGGATTTTTTTCTACCTTAATTCCGATTGGCTGATAGAATTCTATCAGCCAATCAGAATTGAAGGGACGGGGGCGGCAGATTAGGGGTTAATAAATGTAGGTAGGTGTTGGCAATGTTAGGGACGGCAGATTAGGGGTTAATAAAATTTAACTAATGTTTGCAAGGCGGGAGTGCGGCGGTTTAGGGGTTAATATATTTTTTAAAGTGGCGGTGGTGCCGGTCGGCAAATTAGGGGTTAAAGAATTTATTGAAGTGTTTGCGATGTGTGGGGGGGGCCTCGGTTTAGGTGTTAATAGTAAGTTTATGGGTGTTATTGTACTTTTTAGCACTTTAGTTAAGAGTTTTATGTTACGACGTTAGCCCATAAAACTCTTAACTACTGACTTTTAAATGTGGTAGGAGTCTTGACAGGAGAGGCTGTACTGCTCACTTTGTCCAAGACTCGTAATACCAGCGTTAGGCAAATCCCATTAAAATGATAGGATACGCAATTGACGTAAGTGGATTTGCGGTATGCTCGAGTCGCGGAAAAAAAGTGAGCGGTACACCTGTACCTGCCAGACTCGTAATACCAGCGGGCGTTAAAAAGCAGCGGTGGGACCTCTCAACGCTGCTTTTTAAGGCTAGCGCAAAACTCGTAATCTAGGTGTATGAAAATAAAAAAGCCCCCCCAAATTAAAACACCACCTAATCTAATACTAAACTACCAATAGCCATTAAAAGGGCATTTTGTAGGGCATTGCCCTAAGTTAAACAGCTCCTTTACCTTTAAAAAAAAACTAAGTTCCTGCTAACAGTGAAACCCCCCACCCACCAAAAAAAAAAAAAAAAAAAAAAAATAACACTAAAAAATCCTAACTACCCATTGCCCCTAAAGGGGCATTTGTATGGGCATTGCCCTTAAAAGGGCATTCAGCTCTTTTACCGCCCATTAAATCCCTAATCTAAAAAAAAAAAAAGCCTAAATCTAACCCCCAGATAGGTACTCTCGGTTCCTGAAGTCCGGCGGTGAAGTCTTCTTCCAAGCGACGACATCTTCTTCCATCGCGGCGACTTCTATCTTCATCCAGGACCGCAGAACTGAAGACTGGCGACCGAGGAGCTAAAGACTGGCGACCGAGGAGCTAAAGACTGGCGACAGAGGAGCTAAAGACTGGCGACTGAGGAGCTAAAGACCGGCGACCGAGGAACTGAAGAACGTTGACCAAGGAGCGTGGAGGATCCTCTTCGTATGTTTACCGCCGTACACTGAATATTGAAATGCAAGTTATGCGTTTAAATATGGCGTACCAATATTTAATCAGCCAATAGGAATGCAAGGTACGCGCATATTTAAACGCGTAACTTGCATTCAATATTCAGTGTACGACGGTGATCGTACGAAGAGGATCCACCACACTCCTTGGCTCCACAGTCGCCGATCTTCAGTTCCGCGGTCGCCGGTCTTCAATTCCGCAGTCGCCAGTCTTCAGTTCTGCGGTCGCCGGTCTTCAGCCATCGGCAATAAATAAATACAACTAAAAAGTCACGGGTACTGTCTTCTATGAAATATTAATATCATGAACATTAAATTGTCTTCCTAAAATATAATTATACAATAAAATGCATATAAATAAAACAGTGTATATACATTCATATTATACCTACAATCCCACATGCTTAATAGAAAGTTTTTTTTTTCTTTATTAGGAAGGTAGATTGCAGACATAGGGCTAGATTATAAGTGGTGGAGTGCAAAATGATATTTGCGCCCGACTTAGGAACACCAGCATTACAAGCTAGGTGCAATTCGAATTTAACCTCGAGTTCGCATTGCACAGACGCTTCCATAGGCTCCAATGGGAGCTTCGTTCTCAAACCATGAGACACAGGATGAGAACTAGCGCAGCATATTGTAAATATATATGTATATAAATATATACATATAAATTTATGTGTTTATATGTGTATATATGTTATCGGTAAAGTCATATATAGGGTAATCCTAGGATTACCCGGGTAAAACAGACATTACCCAAGCGGCTGTGTGTAAAGCCCGATTTATGATCATAAATCCCCTCAGAGTGCAGTCACTGCATCAAACATATATATCATTCACTGTAATTCCTCCATCTTCACTATCTTTTTTGCCCCGCCTATGGGGTTTCAAGGGGGCAAAGCCCCCTTGTAAACCTCATTCCCCAAGGTTTACTTGGGGTGGATGCCAGAGGATCAGCGGGGCGGGGCACCTTCCTTGAACCCCGCCCTCAGGTGGAGGCAAAAGAAATAGTATAGATGGGGGAATTACAGTACATCTGGCTTTAGCCACAGCCGATTGGGTAATGTCCTTTTAAACCGGGTAATCCTAGGATTACCTGGATTTCTTACTTTACCCTTAACCTATACACATATTAACACATAAATATTTATATATGTATATAAGCATATGCATATTTATTTACAGGGAACACACAGTTCCCATAGACCGCTATGTAAATGCACTTTTCATTGCCATTTTTTTTCCACACCCTACACTTGCCAACTTAAACCCCTCATAACTGCTTATTTGTGGGATTTTTTTTTATTTAAAAAAAAAAGGATATTTGTTTTTAATAAAAAAAAAAAGGATATTTGTTTTTAATAAAAAAAAAGGATATTTGTTTTTAATAAAAAAAAAGGATATTTGTTTTTAATTAAAAAAAAAAGAATATTTTTTATTTTAGGACCAATGAGTGTTATTTTGAAAACTAACCACCAGAGATCTGATCTCTGGTTGATTTTTTGAGCGCTAACTGCTACCGCGAGCTTGCGGTAGCAATAACCAGCCACTTGTAATGGATGGTTATTTATCGCGCGCCAGCAAATGGACAAATTCGCCCATTTACAGGTGCGCAATAAATTAATGCTCCACTTGTAGTTTGGCCCATAATAAATATATAGGCGTTCCGTATGAGTTTCATGGGTGTTCCATCTGAGCAACCTCTATTTTATTGGGGAAACATCACCATACGTTTCTGATATTCAAAGTACTGTCCTTCATGTTAGATGCACCTTTTCAGCCACATCAGTCTTGCCAGCTTTTCAGTGGTGAGAATTTCAATTGTGAGAAATGTAGTGAATATATAGGGAAACTTAAAGGACCACTCAATGCAGTAGAATTGCATAATTAACAAGTGCATAATAAAAAAGACAATGATTTAACACCCACTCTGAATTTCAAACAAGCAGTAGATTTTTTTTTCTGACACATTAAATTTTTCTCCCATTTTCTGCCCCCCTGTATCATGTGACAGACATCAGCCAATCACAGACTAGTATATGTATACCCTGTGAGCTTGTGCACATGCTCAGTAGGATCTTGTTCCCCAGAAAGTGTTTATATAAAAAGACTGTGTAAAATATTATAATGGAAGTAAATTGGAAAGTGTCTTAAAACTGCATCTGTTGTATCTGAATCATAAAAGTTTGTTTTGACTTGAGTGTCCCTTAAATGTACATAGGCATTATTTGAAGTGTTACTACACAGACACCATTTTCTGTTTTAGCGAACTCACAGTCTATGTTGTGTAAATATACTTTGCTGAGATTGCAGATAAGCGGCAGTGTTGTCGGACTTTTGCTGATACTGCGATCCCTATTATTTCCCATGGGAGACACATCACCACTAATTGGAACACAGAGTATCACCCCACTTTCTTTGAATATATCACCAGATCCATGGATTGTGAAACGACAAAAAGGCAGTTTCTTGTGGGTCTGATGATGTATTGATCGTCAGGGCCATAGTCTGCTGATAAAGTTTAAAAACACATTGCACTGCTATGCATTGCCATATTGGAATAATCCTATGGTGCCGAATTACTAAACTGCGAATGCAGCTGTTTTCCGCACGAGCCTTCAGCGCCAGAAATGTAAGTTAAGAAGCAGCGGTCTTAAGACTGCTGTTCCTTAACTCGTTCATTACCTCTGAGGCGGCGGACAGCAATCAGCCCGATTGGATGCGCAGGGGGCGATATTGCACAAGCATTTCACAAGGAATGTTTGTGCAATAATAAATGCTGACAACGTATGCTACAACAGATCATGTCCGCCCTAGCATGATAAATCGGCCCCTTAGCATCAAATTATATTGTAATTAGTATTCAGAATGGAGTTTATTATATGACGTTTATTTGCCTTTAAGGCTTCCCCATAAATGTCTAACCTACTCACTCATATCCCATTCCCTTTAACAGAGTTCCCACAACAAAAAGCATTAGAAGGTCAATAATATTATTCACTAGCATTAGATCATGGCATAGCATGCAAGCACTTAAACAAATATAGTGTGTATCTTATGAAGGAAGGCAATATATTTTGTACAGTGATGTTCCTAGTGGAAAGGTAAGGTCTGGGGTTAAGGTGATTTAATGCACTGTGCTATGCCTTGGGGTCAAAGTCACATAAGGAACAGCACTGTAATAGGGCATTGTCATATACTATATAGTGCTGTTCCCTAATGGGGAATGGTCATACAATGCACATTTCTGCACTCTGGTCATAATAATACATGGTAGTTTCCCTGCAAGGCAATGTCAAATAATTCATCATTCTGTGTAAGGTTGTACTTTCCTCTGTCCTTAAGGGAGCAAGGTCATATATGCATAGTGTTGTGCTATGGGTAAAAGCAAGTTCATAAAATGCACAATGATGTTCATTGTTGTACTCTTTCTACCCCTCCATACATGTTCACACAGTCATATTTAATTCTTATTTTATTACTACACTATTCTTGCTCACTCTGTCTGTCCTTCTTATCTTGTGTTGTAGCTGAGTCCCCGAAATCTGGTGAGAGAAGTGGGTACAGTAGCCCTGGCTCTCCTGGGACGCCTACCAGTCGCTCCCGCACACCTTCCATGCAGACCAATCGGGAGCCCAAAAAGATTGCCATTGTTCGTACTCCACCCAAATCCCCAGCATCTTCCAAAAGTCGCCTGCAACCAGTCCCTAGCCCAGCAGCTTTGCCTGATCTGAAAAACATTCGCTCCAAGATAGGTTCTACTGAAAACATCAGGCATCAGCCAGGAGGTGGCAAGGTACCCAACAGTAATTGGAGGGATATTTATCTGACTCCTGACACTAATAAGGGAAATGTGGTAGAGAAACAACTACTTAAAAAATGAATGGACAAAAAACCTGACATGAGGATCTAGATTTACTAATAATTCAAGGAACAAATATATTTAATATTTATACAGCAGATAAACTAAAATGTAATTGTGCTATTTTAAAAAGTCTATCCATATGTTAATATAGAAACAGGATAGAATTGAGAATCATCTCTCTGACTTGGGTGTCTAGGGATAAGGGATTTGACTGTAAGGAGTGGGAAGTATACATAACCTCAAGCAAAAACAGGAGTAAGGCACCAAAAGAGACAGAAAAAGGGGTGTTTGGGTGGAGGACAGTAAACTTGACAGCAAGAAGAGGAAAGAAAACATAAATGGAAATTGTGACACCAAGAAAGATAGTGGTGAGGGTCAAAATTCTACAGGTCCAAGATAAGGTTGACAAGATGACTTTCCTAAAAGGGGACAGGATACATTTTGCCAAAGAAGTGGGAAGAAGCTGCTTGCCCCATCCCTGGTCTCACACTCCTTGTTGTTCTATCCTTCCTTTCTCCCCTTTATTACATCTCCCCTATATTTCTACACAGATGTTATCTCCCACAGTCTTCCTGTCATCCCTTTATTATTTTGTGCCTATTCTCTAGACTAGTGTTTCTCAACCGCGGCCCTCAAGTACCCCTAACATGCCATGTTTTATTATAGAAGAGCACACGTGAAATAATCAGCTAATGGGTGAGAGCAAGTTAGTTACTTTTTATTTTACCTGTGCTCCAGTTCAGCTATAATGAATACCTGGCCTGTTGGGGGTAGATGAGTACAGTGGTTGAGAAACACTGCTCTAGACCTCCAGTTCCTTCTTCCACTCACTTTAATTCTTTTTTCTTTTTCCTACATTCATTCACTTTTTTCTTTTCCTATTCACATTCACCCCATTCTGTCTTCCAGATTTGCTCTTCTTCCTTTTCTGTTAGCGCACATCTTTCTACTGTATTAACCCCACCTTCTCATATTACTTTTATCTTTCTGTCACATTTTATCTTTCTCACTCTTCCCCAATGTTTATCTCCTCTCCCCATCTTCCTTTGTTCTCCTAGTCTCCGGTGCCCCCATAGCATTCTGTCCTGCTATCTTTAACTTTCAGCTCTCTCTTTCCTCCTTTACTCTCTCTTTCTTCCCTGCCCTTCAAACCCCGCAGGTGCAAATTGTGCACAAGAAGGTGGATGTGAGCAGTATTCAATCAAAGTGCGGATCAAAGGACAACCTAAAACACTTTCCCGGGGGAGGAGCAGTGAGTGACAAACACACACTGGCATTGTTATACTAACATGCACATCCCTTAATGGCATAATAATACATGTATAATATATATATATTAAGCACACTGACATAACATTTCTGCAAATCAATACGCATTCAGAGTTGAACTGTTTCTTCAGCATAATGCCTTTAATTACTCTGTTATTCTGTGGAGCCTCTTCTCTAAGGTGGGATTTCTTTATACGATTGTAAAGAGGGAAGGGCGAATGTGTTTATATTCAAATTCGAATGTTAGAAAGAATGTTATTGTAGAAATTCGATTTACATAATAGAATGTTTATACGAACAAATATTCTTTAAAATTCTATTATCGAATGTTATTTACAGTTTTCGAATGTCACATTCGAATTCATATATTAAATTTATAAAACACAATTGTAGACTAGAAATACTATTTCAAATTCGAATGTCACATTCGAATTCGAATATTACATTTATAAAACACAGTATTAGACTAGAAATACTATTTTGAATTTGAATGTCACATTCAAATTCGAATATTACATTTATAAAACACAGTATTAGACTAGAAATACTATTTTGAATTCGAATGTGACATTCGAATTTGAATGTAGCATTCAAATTCAAATATTACATTTATTAAACACAGTTGTAGACTAGAAATACTATTTTCGAATTTGAATCTTACATTCGAATTCGAATGTCACATTCGAATTTAAATATTACATTTCGAGATTGAATGAATACATAGCTAAACATTCTATTATTCAAACGACTGTTTTCGAATTTTATTGAAAAATTCAAAAATGAAAATTCAAAAATAGAATGTTAGAATTTGATATAAACATTCGAAATTCGATTAGAACGAACTAATGTATCAAAATTAATTTTAAATTTCGAATTCTTATAAACATTCACCCATTCCTAATTGTAAGTACACTAAACAGGATAAAACAGAAGAAAGGAGAAATTTGCTTCCCTAGAGTGCTTTCTCCATGCTTAGTAAATCGAAGCTACAAACACACATGATTCAGATTCACTTACAGTGAAAAGAGAAGTCAGATGTGAGCTCCTCCGCAGTACATCTGAGCTTGTTTGTTAAATTGTTTTGATTCGTCAAAAACAAACTGATGCTTAACATTGAATCTTTGAAGATTAGCAACATCATTTATTTAATGGAAAAAAAACCTGATCATTTGCAAGATGCACTAGCAAGGCTTGGGTATCTCTTAATTAAGGGGACACTGAACCTAAATTTTTTATTTTGTGATTCAGATAGAGCATGCAATTTTAAGCAACTTGCTAATTTACTCCTATTATCAATTTTTCTTCGTTCTCTTGCTATCTTTATTTGAAAAAGAAGGCATCTAAGCTAAGGAGCCAGTGAATCTTTGGTTCAGTACGCTGGACAGAACTTTTTTATTGGTGTGTTAATTTATCCACCAATCAGCAAGAACAACCCAGGTTGTTCACCAAAAATGGACCGGCATCTAAATTTACATTTTTGCTTTTCACATAAAGATACCAAGATAATGAAGAAAATTTGATAATAGGAGTAAATTAGAAGTTGCTTAAAATTGCATGCTCTATCTGAATCACAAAAGAAAAAAATTGAGTTCAGTGTCCCTTTAAATAAAAAAAACACTGTGTATAAGTCTTCAAGTAAAATTCCCTAAAGTGAATAAAGAGAAAGATATGAATCTTAAATCTCTACCAGCAGTCATATCCTGTCACTGGGTGCTGTTCTAGTCCGACAGAATAACTGTAAATGCCTTACTTGAGGTTTTCAAGACGATTCCAATCTATTATAAATCCATAAAACTATTGATGGTTTGCAAGTACTTTTGCTCCTTATAATTACCGGTATATCAATGAGAATTTGACAGAAGACGTTTCTGTGAATAACATTTATATGATTTTTGGCCTTTTCTGCTTCAGTAGTCTTGGACCCTTAATATATATATATATAGTGGTACTCAGATTTTTTTTATTATTAATATATTTTGTAACGCAATGTGCCGACAGCCATTAATAATTTAATGTAAACTATTATAAAAAAAGACCAGTACAATTGATATATATTTAATCATCAAAGAATGAGAATGTTTCAACGAAATTGTATGTATTGTTAGAGCATAATATTAGAACGAACATCTAACAACATTACTTATGACACAATGCACATCCTAAATACTTAAATAAATTCTCTCCAAATAAGAAACCAAAAGTTCAGTAACCACAGTCTAAATTAAAGTGAATCTCTTAGTGCTCATGGAACGCCTCACAACTGATCCGGATCAGAAAGTCCTTAAAACTGCAGAAGCATTTAGTGCAACAGCAGGCTCCAAATAGCCTGAAGGATATAAAATCAAATCCTGGAAGGGTAACGACTTTATTACCTTGTAGCAAGGAGCCTTTAATCCTTTTTTATGATTGAAAATAAGTGATTACAAAATGTTAATTATAAAATTTGAACAAACTAGGCCACCATCACTAATACTAAATCAATTGCATATTTAGCATTTGAATTGACTGTGTATATTTTGCTTTGATGTAAAAGTACAGACCACCGTTCCACCTTAAAAAACTAATTGAAGAACCAGAGAAACATCTGTTTTCCAAACATGAATAAAAGAAAACCAGATAAACCTGTTAAATCACATTTATATGCTAAAATTTGTAATGGATTGGAATGCCTTAGAAAAGGAGGACTATCAGCGTTGAGAATGAGGCTTTTGTGTGGCAAACTAATGGTTTAGAATGTAAGTGCTAGGTGAAACTGAATAAAACCCAACCATAAACTGATTTGCTTGTTGGGGGCAGGGCCTAAGGATGAATAAATATTTTTCCTACTACTAATGCAGTAGTTGTCCATATTTGATTGGATCATTTCACCAAGCTACCCCTCCCTATTGTCTGATAAAGAGTTATGCAACTGTGAAGCTTATCTCAGGGGAGTAAAAAGCATACTGTGCACACTGAGCAAATACAATAAACTGTATCCAACGATGAATTAGTTTAACAACTAGACTCCTGTGGGTACTTGACATTGAATTTTTTTTTTTAATTAAAATTTTTATTGAGGTTGTAAGAAATATTACACAGATATTCAATCAGTAACAAGAATTACTTAACATTGGGACATACATTATTAATACAAGGGCTAAGCACAACAGTCTGAGTATTACAGCTCTATACATAGATTCTGTGCATCGTCACAAGAGTATTAATACAATGACTATAGTATATAATTCTATAGCTAAAATTTACTCTTCAGGTGTGTAAATAAAGAGATTAAGAACAAGTGATAAGCAAACGAGAATGATGTTATAAAGTAAAGATGACTAGTATGTCAGTAAAAAAATAATGGAACCTCATTTTTATATTATATTCCTAGGAAATATGTATCCCATCTCGCTATAAAGGATATTCATGAAATGGGATTAGTGCAAGATTGGGTTGGAGTTGGTTTGGTCACTTTTGGACCAAGTTAGCAAGGCAGGGGGAAAGGTAATACAACGGGCATGAGCCGCTCTGAGTGGATTAGGGGAGGGGATGAGGGACGGAACCATATAGGGTGCCAACATAGTAATGTGGAAAGAGTGAACTTCTAAGGGCATGTTAAAGCTTAAGGCCCTAATAATAATATATACATGTGTATCTAAGTCAATAAAAACTGAGAGGGTCAGCACTCTATACCTATGACAAGTTAATGTGTAATTCTATGTAGATCTCCCTTATTTAATTGTCTTTAGACATATAATGACCCTTACGGATGACACATATTTTCACTAGAGGGTTGAACTATTCACCAGGGTCTCTGTTCTTGAGGTCATAGTGTAACCACTAGTGGGTGCGTGGATGTACATACATAAACAAATACCAATACATCGATAGATACATACCTATACAGATAAATACAGATAAACTCCTATCTATATATACATACATTTAGATGCACCAGATATAAACCAATATAAACTAGGTTCCTGAAGAGAGAGTGAGGAAATTTGTTGAAATAGATGGGATCATCTAACTTAAGAGTACGCCATTTAAAGAACTTAATATTTTTTGGGGGGACCAGACATAGCTAGATCTAAAGCTGACTACTTAAATATATCTATCATAACTGCAACGTGTTGAGTGTCCTATTAGAACAGCCATTTGACTATATATAGTATGCTCCTATTAACCAAACCTATGCAACTGCTAAAATGTATGTATTGGGGAGATTAAGTAATCTATATGGTATGCTTGGGTTAGAATGAATCTATAATTCCCCAAAGAGTGGTAATGGTAGCAAGCATATCCTATCACGTACAATATTAACAAGAGGGGCTGAATAATGCTAACCTAAAATGTATAAAAGAGCTTTCTAGAGTATTACAACATCAATCTGAAACATATGAGACTTGAACTTAACAAGACGAGCTGCATTAGAAAGTTTGACACTCCGGAAGTGAATTCTAAGACAAGTTAAACATATCTTTAAATATAATATCAAACAAATGACTAGTGCTACAAACCAGCGGTCAAAATAGAAATACATTTTACCAACATGAAAACTGACAGAAGCTATACGACCCCACTATAACATTTCAAACTTTAGAGTCATCATTAGTATCCATGGGTTGTATGGGATACATAAGGAGGGTCCTTTTAGATAGGCTTGAAATCGTCAGGACCTCTTGTGAACCAGTAGGGGAGGCTATTTAATTTTAGATGTAACAGTTAAGGATGCCACCTATAAAATCAGACATACCGTCATCATGCTGCTGGACTCTCATCCATATGTTGAGCACATCGACTTGTGAAATGACTTAAAAGTGCAAAATAGCCCTCCTTAATAATACAATATATGCGTGCTAACTTAGAAACATACTGGTTGCATCTGCTAAAGACCTAAAATAACTACAGTGATCTAGTGAACATTAACATTTAACGTATTCCTAGTCTCAGATTTAAGATATGATTCTCTACTGGGGTACATACATAGTCTAAGTCATAAACCTATTATCTGGGGGAGCAAACTCTAAAAGTGGTGAGCATAAACAGAAGGACCTAGAAAAAAAAAAAGATCTCGGTGCCATGCGATCTGTCCATTTGTTGTCTCAGAAAGATCTGCAAGTGAGAGGGAGCACTAGGCTCCGAGTATATGACCCTGCTATCCCACTCCACATCTCAAAATCTGAGAGACTCCTGTCATCCGATAGAGCTCTTGAAGGTGTACCTGGCTTCTGAGGCGTCTTAGGGGTAGGTTATGTTTCGGGAGCCACCGGAGATTGTAAATAGAAAGGGCCTTGGCCGAGTCCTTGGAATCAGCTAACTCCATGTTGTCGATAGAAATGTGAACTGCGGCCTTCAGGTAACGGATCTTACTCGTGTCTTTCAACTGACTCTGAGCCGGCTTCAGCTGCATTGTGCAATGCTGCACAGGATCTGTGAGCACATCGAAAGGCTGCAGAGCGCTGTATCGTTCACAGAGAAGTATCCGTTCTGTCATCTCAGAACTAGGCTTCTGAATAGCTGTGAGATATACCTCTTCTGCCTCCAGATGTGTATCCAGTTTCCGAATTGGGGTATAGAAGTTATAATAACCAGCAACCTCCTTACTATCCACTGGTGGCGGCTCAGACTGTTGCGGGTTCATGGCGGCTCTCAACTCTCTAGTAAGGACTTGCCGGTGGTTGTCCAGTAAAAGCTCCAGTTTGTGAAGCGCAGATACTATTTGCCTTTCCATATTACAGCTTATAAGGCGGTTAAAGAGTGAAAGATGTCTCTCTAAACAAAGAGATGGTGCTTAGGCGTCCCCAAGATGGCGGCTCACTCTATGCTGCAATCCCAGAAAGCAGGAAGGTCTTTGTATTTGTTGCATCGCCAACTATTCTGCTTTATTGACCCATGTCACATGTCCTCTTGTTCTACCACATGTTAAAGGTCACATATTGGGGAATAAAAGATCTTAACGTGCCAATATTATAAGTGATTTGTAAGCAAACAGCAGGAGCTCTAGCATGGCACGTCTTGTTGTTTCGGCTGCTGGCTCCGCCCCCCTGAATTTTATTTTTTTTAAAAAGAGAGACATGGCAAAATTCAAATGCCAATCCACAAAATAGTGGATGGTTGCATAGTTAACACTACCTCTAGGGTGGTCAACCAGTCACACAAGACACAAAAAAAACCATACAATATAATTAAGGAGTTAAGCTTTCCTAGTGTGGAAAAATACTCTCCTGGTACTAATTCTCATCTGCTTGAGTCAATCCCCTCATCATAAACCTCCTGATGTTTTTTCATAAAAAAACCCTCAGCTCTTGAATGTCAAATAATTTAACATGTATTAGATAGAAATAGGATCTGGCAGGGCATATAGACTAAGTTTCATATAATTATTACATTATCTAACAGTTTCTGATAGATAGCGGATCATGTTTAATATCAAGTCCTCCACATTATTACTCTGACTGTGAATGTCCTCACTCCGGGTCTGTTTTTTAATAGGTAATTAATGAACGATGCATTCATGGGCACAGGCTTGGTATGTTGTGTCTATTAAGGTCACTAACAACTAACAAAGCATGTAGCCAACTTAAATTAAATATGTTCCAGCAAATATAATAAGCTTTAGAGACATGGGTTTGAGAGAGCCATGCAAATAAAGAAAATGTTATAAATACTCAGTTTATAGGACAAAGTACTGCAATCTCCAAAAACAGCAGTAGGTCTGAAATGCAATTACCTGGATAGTTTGCGGCTTTTTTAATTTTTGGTACCTGGAAAGTAGCTATCCTCAGAAAACTTTTTCTACAATATATATATATGTGTGTGTGTATATATATATATATATATATATCAGAAGAGAGAGAACAGCACTCCTGAGATAGAACAAAAGCTAGAATAACTTGCATGCCTGTTCATTTCTATTGCAACTCAGGGTGCACGTTCTTTTAGCACACTATGCCTTTTTACAGAGAAAAAATATCCTGTAGCATATCAGTCTGACCCTGCCCAATGACAGTCCAGCGCCGAAATACCAGGCAATTCCTCTCTTTTCTGATATTTATGCAAATTGCTCTTGGGTCTCCCTAAGAGTAATGGGGAAACCAGACGTGGACTCCGTGCACACATGCCCTTAGAGAGATACAACTGCACCTCACTGACGAGGCCCACAGAAGGCCGAAACGATCGTCTGGGGTTGTTGTTTCTCTTGTTCAGAGAAGAATTGCCTGGTATTTCGGCACTGGGCTGTCATTGGGCAGGATCAGACTGATATCCTACAGGATATTTTTTCTCTGTGGAAAGGCATAAACGTGTGCTAAAAGAACGCGCACCCTGAGTTGCAATTGAAATGAACAGGCATGGAAGTTATTCTAGCTTTTTTTCTATCTCAGGAGTGCTGTTCTTTCTTTTCTGATATATATATATATATATATGTGTCTGTGTATATATATATATATATATATATATATATATATATATATATATATATATATATATATTTATATAAGTTGTGCCAGCACCCCTAGTTTAATAAGTGTCACAGTTCTATATACTGAGATAAGATATTGTGTGTCCTATATAGGACCACACTTCTCAGTATAGTGCACGGATAAGGGTATTTAGTTAATATACATTTAGACAAGAAAAAATAGACCCTTATTTCTCCAGCACCCAACTATGTCTGAAAATTTATATATACTTTTAGACAAGGAAAGATTATTGAGTCAATAATTCACATACTCTTTGAAAATGCGTAATTCTAAGATTTATATATCAATATCAGCATTACAATAAATCCTAAGCATGACCCCCAAATTAAAAGGTACAAAGTCCACAACCCGGGTCGTTAGTGGAAGTTAGTAAGTTAGTCCGTTAATTAACCGGTATTGGATAATTCCAAAATGTATTGGCACATTTGTAATCCCAGGTTTGGAAACCAACGTTAATGCAAGGACAGCACCAATTATTGTGTAACACTCACACAGCAGGTATAACTTGTATCTTCGTACTCCCAATGCAAATTTGTAACTGTATCACTTTCAGCAAAAAAATGGCAACTCTTCCATACCACATTTAACTCGCTGTGACAGTTCTATGTTGCGTGTAGAGATATAATGAACAAGTACCTGCTTCCTCGATGTTTCAATGGTGACATATTATGGTGCCATATCTACCTGCTCGTTGCTTCCAATTGTTTCGATTGAAACCGGGTTTGGAGATATCACCTTTGTTTTTTCCTCCGTGCTTTCTTGGCTCTTTCAATGCATCCGCACGCCTTAACTTTCACCGGAGTATGATTATCCTTGGGAATTATCCAATACCGGTTAATTAACGGACTAACTTACTAACTTCCACTAACAACCCGGGTTGTGGACTTTGTACCTTTTAATTTGGGGGTCATGCTTAGGATTTATTGTAATGCTGATATTGATATATAAATCTTAGAATTACGCATTTTCAAAGAGTATGTGAATTATTGACTCAATAATCTTTCCTTGTCTAAAAGTATATATAAATTTTCAGACATAGTTGGGTGCTGGAGAAATAAGGGTCTATTTTTTCTTGTCTAAATGTATATATATATATATATATATATATACGGTATATATTTATTTATTTATAGATACAGATAGATAGATATAGATCCACATAATTATCAGTATGTTTATTCAGTTGCAAGACCAAATGATATTCTATCAAGTTTAGGCTAAGCCTTTAGCTGTAATGTGGATAATAGTCTTAAGGTTTTGAATCATTGATGAGCACCAGGCCCTGAATGTTGTGATGTTTCAGAACATGGCTATACATCAATTCTCAAAAGAATGTTCATGTGGCTATGTCCCATCATCCTTATATTAGTAGCAAATTCAATTTCACTAGAATGGAATAGCACTTGGGTAATTTTAGATTCTCAGCATTTTCACAATGAGCAAAATCCATGATAAATGCATTGGCAGTGCTGCATCTAATCTGTGCATCTGTTTAGTATTTGCTAGGATGAGGAAGGTGCCAGACCTTACTCTTTCATTGACTACATATTTTGGCAATTTTCACAAAGGTTTCACGTCTCTTGTTACCACATTTGAAGTTGCACGATTTCTGTTTGTAGTCAGCAAGCAGATTCAAATAGATCTGTCCCATAGACAATAATCTGGTCATTTTTGTGACATGTGTACTATTAAGCAAAACAATTTATTTCCAATAAGTGTTCTATTAACACGAGAAGCATATATATAATATCAAACTTGTGGGTTATGGTCAGTTCCATCACCTCTACAGAACAGTATACAATCAATTGTGTTTTCAGCAGTAGGCCCTAAAAATTATAACAGTGCTAATCCACAGTCATTTTAGAAAAAAGTATGGGTGTTATTGTTAGTCCCATTGGAGAAATCACCTAGATTACGAGTTATGCGCTAAACAGGGTGCGTAAATAACGCAAAAAAATTATCGGTATCGCACTTTCCATAGCGCTGCCATTAAAAGTAACTGAAAAACCTCCCTGTGCTATGCGTTATGGTGCAATAAGCTCCATACGGCACAAAAGCCAAGGGCTGAGTTTACGTGCTTGTGTACGCTTTCCCCCATAGACATTAATGGCAAATCGCTGTAATGCAACCCCATTGATGTATATGGGGAAACTAAAGTTAAGTTTAAACCTAACACCCTAACATAAACCCCTAGCCTAAATACCCCTAATCCGCCACCCCCGACATTGCCAACACTAAATAAAGTTAATAACCCCTAAACCGCCGCCCCCGACATCTCCAACACTAAATAAAATATTTAACCCCTAATCCGCTGACCTCCGACATCGTCGGCACTAAATAAATCTATTAACCCCTAAACCGCTGCCCCCCCCACATCGCTAACACTATAATAAAGTATCAACCCCTAAACCTCCAGCCCCCCACATCACAACTAATAAACTAAACCTATTAACCCCTAAACCACCAGCCCCCCACATCACAACTAATAAACTAAACCTTTTAACCCCTAAACTGCCGGCTCCCCACATCGCAAAACACTAAATTAAACTATGAACCCTTAAACCTAAAACCCCCCTAACTTAAATAAACCTAATACTATGAAAGAATTTAAAATATCTAACATTACGAAAAATTAAAAACTCTAAGCTTACAAAAAATAATAAAAAGCCCCCCCAAAATAAAACCCCTAAGCTAACAATAAACTATTAATAGCCCTTAAAAGGGCATTTTGCAGGGCATTGCCCTAAGTTAAACAGCTCTTTTACCTACAAAAAATTACAAAGTCCCCCCAACAGTAAAACCTACCACCCAACCAAACCCCCAAAATAAAAAACCTAGTCTAAAAAATCCTAAGCTACCCATTGGCCCTAAAGGGGCATTTGTATGGGTAATACCCTTAAAAGAGCATTCAGCTCTTTTAATGCCCTTAAAAGGGCGTTCAGCTCTTTTACATTGTCCAAAGCCATAATATAAAAAAGAAAAAAAAAACACCCCAAGAAATTAAGAAATAAAAACAACTAACCCTAACCCCAGGAAATCTACTCACGGTTCCTGAAGTCCGGTCATCCATCCTCATCCAGATGGCGAAATCTTCCTCCATCGCGGGACCATCTTCTATCTTCATCCCGGTGGTGCGGAGCTGTGGAGGGGTGGAGCTGTCCAGGACGTGCAATGACATCCAGCGCGAAGCTTCCTCTTTATACGATCACCTCCATACACTGAAGCTTGATTGCAAGGTACCTGTTTAAAAATGGGGAATTGCTATTTTCAAATCAGCCAATAGGATGATAGCTACTGAAATCCTATTGGCTGTAACGCAAGCATTTTAGCCAGACCGCAAAGCCAGTAATATAGCGCTATGGAAAATCCCGCACTCAAGCGTAATTTTTTGAGTGCGGAATAGAGGGTTGCGTTAAGACGAAAATGCTTGCGGTATAGCTATACCGCAGTGACTTGTAATATGCGTTACTGGCCATTCCACGCGCAATGGCAAATTTTTCGCACCATAACGCAAAACTTGTAATCTACCCGATTGTAAATTACTTTAAAGGATCCAACACAAATGCCAGAGATATTCCACTTGTCTCATAGCATACATTAGAGAAAATGGATCTGCCACATTGCAGACCTTTAGGATCTAACACAAATGGAAGAGATACTCCACTTGGCTCATTACAAACGTTAGAGAAAACGGATCTGTCACACTGCAAACCTTTGAGTTACTCCACTGCACAAATTAAAGGAATAGTCTAGTCAAAATTAAGTGTTCATGTTTCGGATAGAGCGTGACATTTTAAGCAACTTTCTAATTTACTCCTATTATCATTTTTTCTTCATTCTCTTGGTATATTTATTTGAATGTAAGCTTAAGAGCTGGCCCATTTTTAGTTCAGCACCTGGGTAGCGCTTGCTGATTGGTGGCTACATTTAGACACCAATCAGCCAGCGCTACCCAGGTGTTGAACCAAAAATGGGCTGGCTCCTATGTTTACAGTCTTGCTTTTTAAAATAAAGATACAAAGAGAAAAAAGAAAATTGATAATATGAGTAAATTAGAAAGTTGCTTAAAATTACCTGCTCTATCTGAATCATGAAAGTTTAATTTTGACTAGACTATTCCTTTAAAGCTACGTGTCTCATAACAGAGCTGTAGGGTACCCAACTGAGGTAATAGTACTCACCCGTAATGTACACCAAATGTCTCCACAGGCCCAGTACAAATTCTGTTGGTTATCTTCTAGTCTGAGCATAGAGACCTCTGGTACTCCATCAGTCTAAGTACATTGCGTTGAAGTACACCACCAAACTCAGTACAATATCCTATGGTATTTGACTGGTCCCATTGTATGACCTTGAGAGCCAAAGACTGACACAAATCAACAGATACATACATAAACTCCTCATAAATCACACGCACATGAAGTAAGAGACCACTATACACAAAAGGATGCATGGACTAGCTTCACTAATGGCTCCTTCTCTATTGTCGAATTTCTACATTATTCTAGAAACATTATACCCTAAAGTTTATACACCTCTTGTTCTTTGGTGAATATGCTCTTTTTAAATTGGGGAGATAGAATTGACTGTTAGTGAATCTACCCCAGTGTCAAATTATGTGATTGGTCAAAGCTCCTTAGATGTTCCATTTAATACAGAGCTCCACATTTTAATATTGATAGATACGGGTAAAAGGAGATTTTTCAGATTTGGAGCTTAGGGTTTTAAATCATTGCATGTGGGAAGCTCTTTGCTGACATATATGCTTAACATTTTCAGATTCAAATAACACATAAACCAGTCGATCTGAAGCATGTGACCTCCAAGTGCGGATCCATGAGCAATATCCACCATAAGCCAGGTACTGTCCCTCAACTGTGGATGACATACTCATTCAATACTATGCCTGAATAATATGTACACATTCTAAGCACACAATCATGGGTCACCACAGCTGACCTTTTATCCCAGCACCCACTCATATTAAGCTTCTTCCATGCCAGGCTATGTGACACCTCCTAACCATGTTACATCTTCACACTATTTAGTAACGCTCATCCATCCTTATTTATTTCCACATCAGGTGGCGGAAATGTGGAAGTGAAATCAGAAAAGTTGGACTTTAAGGAGAAGGTTCAATCAAAGATTGGCTCCCTGGATAACATCACTCACACCCCAGGGGGTGGGTCCAAAAAGGTATTGTAACAGCATACTGTCAACAAAGAAATCAGGAGAGCATAAGGTAGAGCCAGGCTTGCAAACCACTTGAATGGGGCATGGATTAAACTATTTATTATAGAGGTTTATGACATAAAAGACCATAGAAAACAACCACATATTTTAGAAAGATTCCCCTAAAATATGTACAGATGCATTTCTTGCTATCTCTTGATAGCTTTTCAAATAATTTGTTAGAAAAGATCCAGTAGACATCAGGAAGGAAAACCTTGCAGGCCAAATGTTCTCCTGATATTCTTCACACTCTGACTAAACTGGTGCTTCTAATCTGTTGTGATTTTTATCCTTCTGATGCTTAAGCTAACAATACTACTATACTTTACTAATTATACAATTATTATGGGAACATGAAGCATTGCACTTGGTCGTTTCTCCACACTGTGTACTCGCTCTGTCACTTTACATTCTACATAGAAGATCCCCTTGGATTACTCTCTGGACTCTATCCCCAAAATCATAACTTTCCCTCTCATTAAAACTAACATTACCTGCTCACTAAAATCCTATCCTCCTTTCATGTTTGCTTTCTTCACTAACCTAAATTCAGCATCCCTTAAAAAAAATATTGTTTTCACCAAAATATAATTTCCCAGATTCTGCTTTCCTCTCAGAATGTCTACTTTTTTACTTCACCAAAATTGTGCCTTCATTTCACTAATCTCCTACCATAAATCACAGAACTTTTTACTCACCTTCACCAAAATCTAACCTCTATTTGAAATTTTCCTTCATTCTCACCAATGAATTGCTCTCTTCTTGACAAGAGCATGTTTTATCCAGCCATCTTCATCTACCATGTTTGCTTCCTCTCTGTTTCTCATGCCTCAATCATATATTTCATAATAAAGTTTATTCACAATTATCTACAATCTTTTCCCATCTTTCTTATATTATCTACCCTCTATAGAACCCTGCCTATGTCTTGTTACTTGCCCAAATGTCTCATTTAGTGCCACAAGGAAGTTGGTCATACTGACAATCCACAGTGCTTATACGTTTATTACAAGACCAGAGACTCATATTTGTACTGGTAATTTGATATTGTTGCCAGATTGCCAGATTGTTGCTAACACCCCAACCTACTACTTCACGCTGATAGAACCTGAGTTCAGTCCCAGGGTGTACAATATCTTTTATTTACTATAATTTTCTAATTTATTACATAATTGTTTTGTTATTATAGTATACACAACACATAAATAATACATATAATAATGTAAAAAATTACTAAAGACAGTAGCTAAAAGATATTGGGCCAGATTACAAGTGGAGCACTGTTTAGCAGTTTTGCTAGAGCACTTATTGCGCTAGAAGTAAACTTTTTGCACTCATCGGATTGCGCTGGTATTACGAGTTAAAGGTAAAAAAGTTATCACTCTTGTGCTAACCCGATGTGCACAAAAACCCAAACTTACAATATCAAGCAAGATAACCTATTCCCCCATAGAAGTCAATGGAGGGAAAAAAGTGTGGGGGGGGAACCTAACACCCTACTTGTGAGCTAACCCGATCGCATATTCTCATCTGCGCTAACCCGACAAGAAAATATGAATATTTCACATTCCAATGGTTCTGCACATAGCAGAATATGTTCTAATTATTCATAAATACAGACTTATATATATATATATATGCACACACACACATATATACATCTTTAGAGATGTATATCTATGTATCTCAATGTTAAAACCCTTTGCCTGCCTTTTTTTCACCAGCGACCTCATATCTTTGTGAGCAATTATAACTTTTTTGTGCAATTATTTTCTTGAATTATTTTTATTAGACAGTGTTAATATGAGTGTAAGTGTACTTTGTAATGTATTTTTGATGTGTTTTGTGACACTTTTTAGATTTGCACAACAGTTAACCAGAGCTCTGAGGTCACGGTAATCATAGTTGCGTAAATTGCGATTGTGCACACACGTTCACATTTATTTTCAACTTGTAATATGAGCACAATTAAACATATAACGATTGCGAAAACCCAATATCGCTTGAGTGCAAACGTTTGCTCTACAGCTATAATCTGGCCCATTGTTAGTGTAAATCATTTGCTTATGATGTTAGCTATCTGGCAACAACAACAAGCAAAATAAAACTAATGTAAAATGTTTTAGTCAATTAGCAGTGCAAATATTCATCTATTTGTCTTTAATAAAATCATGATAATTCCTTCACAAAGCTAGGGAAATCTATAGAATATGGCAGTGTCACTTTGATACTTGGTTTGGAACAATAATTGCACATTACAAGATGAAAGATGTCATCTCTTCAGTTCTGCTAGATTGGATCACCCTCTCTCATCCAGACTCTAGATCCCTTTTTCCACATACCAGAGCTGTTACTTCCATGTGGCACTTCAGAGCCTTCTCCTCTTTACTGCCTGTCTAGCTGTCCCCTTTCTCATCCATCACATATCTTACCTACCCCTCCATTCCAAACCTCATCTTGTCATCCCCCAGAGAGTTAAAGGGAACGAAGACCAGACAGGGGTAAAAAATACCCCTCCAAATGGGCTTCACCGAAGCCCCCCAGTCCCTCTACCTGAAGAGTTGGAAGTGCCAGATGTGCCAGCTGTGGAGACTGGTAAGTACCAAGGGTAACATAGCCAATGTAAAGAAGACCAGTGCCTATAGCAAAAATATAATTTATGCTTACCTGATAAATGAATTTCTTTCATAGTGGTGAGAGTCCACGATCCATTATTCATGGGAATAACCTTCCCTTCCTGAGTAGGTGAAGATTCCCAAACCCCAAGAGCTCTATATAACCCCTCCCACCTCACACATACCTCAGTCTAACGTATAACCAAGCAGAAGTGAGATAAGAAAAAGAGCAAGAGCCAAAACAAATGGAGCAGGAAAAAAGATGTGCTTTACAAAAAATGTATCTGGTAAACATAAATTATGTTTTCTTTCACATAGGTGATAAGAGTCAACGATCCATTACACATGGAAACTAATATCCAAGCTGTGGAGTCCACGAGTAATAACATAAAGGGAGGGATTTAAAACATATTTTTCACTGAGAAATTAAATCCACAACCCCAATAACATTTCTATTTAATGCATTTATGTTAGGGGTAAATTTTTATAAACATGAAACAGACAAGAATAAAATCAAAACAGCAAGAAGCACCTTTCTACCAAAAGTTGCCTCAGAAGAAGCTAAAACCTAAAAATGGTTGTATTTAGTAAAAATATGCAAAGAAGACCAAGTAGCTGCTTTGCAAATTTGATCAACTGAGGCCTCATTCTTAAAAGCCCATGAAATAGCAACTGATCTGGTAGAATGAGCTATAAGCCTTGTGAATCAAAAGTTTCCACCAAGAATCTAAAGAAATGGAAGAAGCCTTCTGTCCTTTCCTAGAGCCAGAAAAATTAATGAACAAACTAGTAGTTTGTCTAAAAGCCTTAGTAGCATCAGTGTAATACTTTAATGCCATAACAACATACAAATTAGGCGTAGATCTTTCTGGAGCAGATTTGGGATTAGGACACAAAGAAGGAACAACAATTTATCTGCTAATGTTATCAGAAGAAACAACCTTTGGCAAGAAAAACGTAGTTCTTAAGACTGCCTTATCCTGATGAAAAATCAGATAGGGAGGTTCACAATAAACAGCCGATAATACAGAAACTTTGTTAGCAGATTAAATAGGTAAAAGAAACAACACTTTCCAAGGAAGTAGCTTAATCTCAATCTTATGCATAGGTTCAAAAGAAGGAGATTCAAAAACTCTTAATACCAAGTTCAGTTTCCAAGGAGCAGAAATAAGCTTAATTACAGGCTTAATACGAACCAAAGCCAGGACAAAACCATGAATATCAGGAAAATTAGCAATTTTTCTATGAAACAAAACTGAAAGAGCAGAAATCTGACCTCTCACGGAACTGGCAGATAAATCCTTATCCAAGTCATCCTGTAAAAACTGTAGAATACTAGGAATTCTAAAAGAATACCAAGAAAAACTACGGTTTAAACACTAAGAAATAAAGGCTTTCCAGACCTTATGGAAAATTTTCCTAGTCACAGGGTTCCAAGCCTGAATTAAGGTTTCAATCACAGAAGCAGAGAAACCCCTCTGCTTAGAACTAAACGTTCAATTTCCGTACCATCAAGCTCAGATACTTCAGAACCAGATGGAAAAACAAATTTGGGAATAGAAGGCCTAGTCCTAGAGACAGAGAAAAAAGAAGGTAACTGAACCTCTGTACTAGATTTGAATACCAAATCCTGTAAAATCACAGTATAATTTACCAGAACCACAAACGTTCTTCCCAGGCTCAGCTAGAAATCCATTCTAAGTTAACATATCAACAGATACACAGGCTGAAACAGAGAGACAAACAAGAAAAGGAAACAGAGTTCCCCTCAGATGGATGACATAAGTTACTATTACTGAGACCCTATATTAATGCAAGAGGAAAATAAACTTTCTTTTCAACAGAGGCTAAACCTAAAGAGCCTTGAAGGTTGCACAGAGACTCCGAATCAACATTGAAAACCTCACCTCCCGAAGAAACCAGACTCCTTGTACTCTTAGAAGCAAGATATTGATTTCCAATTTTAGGAGAGACTGGAACAGAACTTGAACTTTTAAAAGCAAGGTTAGAACATAGAACAGACAAAACTTCTCTCCGAGAGTCTCTAGTCTGAATTCTATCTGATGTTCCTAAATAAACTTGAGCAGTAGCCAGAAAATTAGGACGGACTGAAACTAAGCCTCTTAAAAGAGACCTAATTTGCCCCCTACCAGAAACACTAAATTGGGGGCTGCACCTTCATGCATTCTTAGTAGCAGTAGTAGTTTCCTTAGCCTGCTTAGACTTACTCCAGTTAGCACTGAGTCTCCAAACTGAACCAGAACTGAAACTGAACCAGAAGTACTCTGTTTTTCATCAGAGGAAACTTCACTCACTTGTTCCTTATTCTGGTGAAAGGAACGGAAATGGTTAAAGGCCTTAGATTTACCCTTAGATTTTTTTATCCTGAGGTAGAAAGGCCCCTTACCCCCGGTAACAGTAGAACTAATAGAATCTAGATCGGAAACAAACAATTTCTTACCCTGAAAGAGATAACAATCTAGATTTAGACACCATATCAGCAGACCAGGATTTAAGCCATAAAGCTCTTCTGGCTATACTTGTAAAAAAGCCCTTCTGTGAAAAGACTCTAACTTCCTGTCTAGAGGATCTTTAAAAAGAAGTACTATCTTCTAAAGGAATAGTAGTACTCTTAGCCACAGTGGAAATAGCCCCATCAACCTTAGGAATTATTTCCCATAACTCAATATTAGGAGCTGGTAAAGAATATACTTTCTTAAACCTAGTAGACAGGTTAAATGAATTTCCAATCTAAACAAAAGGAGGGGGCGCTAATCTATAACTTTAGATTACCTAAGATACAATATACAGGCATACCCCGCTTTACGGACCTTCACTTTACGGACACTCGCGAGTACGTACATAGCTATTACGGACCCTCTCTTTACGGACACTCGCGAGAACGGACAAACCCGCCCCTGCGCACATGAAACAGTTAGTCTCTATGGTTCAGGAAGAGGTTGCCGCGCGCCAGGAAGATGTTGCTGCGCACCAGGAAGAGGTGGGGTTTCCGCTCACTGTGTAGAAGCTGCGCACTTGGCAAGTGAAGTTAAAAAGTGAATCGTGTATAGAAGATTCCTGCACCCAAATTGCTATTTTATTCCTGCCATAATACTGTACTGCACTGAAACCACTACTGTACATAGAACTTTGGGGAACATATACTGTATACAGTACACGTACAGTACTGATTGTAACACGCTTGGCACACACTGTGTATAGAAGATTCCTGCACCCAAATTGCTATTTTATTCCTGCCATAATACTGCACTGTACCACTACTTGTACATAGAACTTTGGGGAACATATACTGTATACAGTACACGTACAGTACTGATTGTAACACGCTTGGCACCTAGAGCTGATAATGGCAGATAAAAAGAAATGCCGTAAATCTATTACCTTGGATATGAAGCTTAAAATTATTAGATTGTATGATGAAGGTGTAATTCAAGCTGAAATAGGCCGAAAGCTAGGCTTCACTAGGACCACAATTAACACAGTCATGAAGAACAGAGAAAAAATTGTTGCAGAAGTTAAAAGTGCTACACCTGTTAACACCACAACAATTCGAAAAAGGGATAGCATTGTTGCAGACATGGAGAGACTCCTAATACTTTGGATAGAAAATCAGACAACACGCCATGTTCCTGTAAACCAGGCAATTATACAAAGTAAAGCCTTAAGCTTATTCAATGACCTGAAGGCTAAGAAAGGTGAAGCAGCAAAGGATGCTGAATTTGTTGCAAGCCGTGGATGGTTTGATAGGTTTAAGAAGAGGTCTAATCTACATAACATCAAAGTACAAGGAGAGGCAGCTGCTGCAAATACTGAGGCTGCAGAAAGCTATCCAAGTGAATTTGCAAAAATTATTGAAGATGGAGGCTACTCCATGGATCAAATTTTTAATGTGGATGAGACTGGTCTATTCTGGAAGAAGATGCCTGCAAGAACCTTCATTGCAAGACAGGAAAAATCAATGCCAGGCTACAAGCCAGCTAAAGATAGAATAACCCTTCTGTTAGGTGGCAATGCTTCTGGTACCTTAAAGCTAAAGCCTTTGTTTATTTACCGTTTTCAAAATCCAAGAGCTTTGAAGATCTACGTTAAAACTAGACTTCCAGTGCATTGGAGGGCAAATAAAAAAGCATGGGTAACTGCAGCCCTTTTTGAGGATTGGTTTGACACCTGCTTTGTTCCAGAGGTGAAAGCTTATTGCAAAGACAATAATATCCCTTTCAAGATTTTGCTGCTTGTTGATAATGCTCCTGGACACCCTCGAACACTAGAAGAGCTCAACCCTAACATTAGAGTGGAATTCCTACCACCAAATACCACTTCATTACTGCAGCCCATGGATCAATGTGTCATAGCTGCCTTCAAGTTAAACTACTTAAAAAGAACATTCAGTAAGTGTATTGCAGCAATAGACAAAGAAGAAGGTGCAGGGCAAGAAGTCCTATCGAAATTCTGGAAAAGCTACAACATCTTGGATTGCATTAAAACTGTAAGAGATGCTTGGAATGACATAAAGGATACCACAATGAAAAGGGCCTGGAAAAAATTATGCCCACAGTTAGCTGATGATTCTGAAGGCGTTGATGATTCTGTAGCTAATGTTACTGAAAATATTGTAGAGATGGCAAGGCAGTTAGAGCTGGAAGTAGAGCCAGAAGATGTTGCTGAACTGCTTGCATCCCATACTGAGCCCCTCAGCAATGAAGATCTTCTAGAACTTGAAGAGGAGAGAGAAGAAGAAGAAGATGTGCAAAATGGGGTTGAGAACATTGAACAGCCTGAAGGCTTAACTTCAAAAATTCTCTTTCAAGCTTTCCGTCATCTTGATAGCGCCATGGCTCTTTTTGAAAAGCATGATAGGGACTTTGAAAGAAGCTTCACAGTCAATGGTAACATTTCAGGGGCTTATTCCTGTTACAAAGAAATCTACAGAGAAAAGAAGAAAGCTACACTTCAAACCTCCATAGAGACTTACTTTTCTAAAAGTCCATCAGCACGCAGATCATCATCATCGACAGACAGTCATTTGGATACCAGATCATCAACTGGCAGTCCATTTCCAGCTCTGGCATCACCACCCAGTCCTGCTCCTTCTCTTATTGCTACTTGTAGTACACCCAATTCGCCAGCAAGAAAGCGTCTCGCCTTTGAAGAGTTGACTTGTGAAACAGAAGATACCAGTATGACTTCATCCTTACTAGAATAAATGCTCATAGCTGATCCTAAGCTTAGAAAATGTTGTGTTTACAGTATTTTGCAATACAGTACAGTAAATATGTTCTCTTGTCCTAAGCTGATCCTAAGCTTAGAAAATGTTGTGTTTATTTTGCAATACTGTACAGTACAGTAAATATGTTCTCTTACCCTAAGCTGATCCTAAGCTTAGAAAATGTTGTGTTTATTTTGCAAAACTGTACAGTACAGTAATTATGTTCTCTTGTCCTAAGCTGACCCTAAGCTTAGAAAATGTCTTTATTTTTCAATACAGTACAGTAAATACTGTATGTTCTGTTGCCCTAAGCTGATCCTAAGCTTAGAATTTTTTTTGTTTATTTTGCAATAAATATTTTCTTTTGGCCTAACCTTATAGTATTGTGTTTATTTTAGTTATAAATGTATTATTTATATCAGTTATGCCTATAAATGACTATTATAATGAAGTACAAGCATTGAGAAGTGAAAAAAAAGTATTGCTTCACTTTAAGTACATTTTCGTTTTACATACATGCTCTGGTCCCATTGTGTACGTAAATGTGGGGTATGCCTGTATATAAAATTATAGATACATTTAGACATCCCAACAATTATATAAAACATATATGAAAAAAGATAATGCTGGATCAAAGTTCAAGTCCACAATATGGGGGAAAAAATTATTTCCTTCCAGACGATGGCGGCCTCCTCCTCACCCAAAGGTCTAGATAAACTATTAGAAAAACAGAACAAAGGGGCACCTCATGTGTGGTATCGTCAAATTCCTAAAACCATAGAATATCAAACAGCCAAATGGGTACTCACATGGCTCTAAAGCACACCTATGTGCTTGTAGGATCAGGCTGCAGATTTAACAGGTGTGGCAGCTCACCCACAAAAGGAATCAGTCATTTACTGTAGTGAAAAAATAAAACACAAAATAGGCACCAATTGTGCAGATCACTAAGGATACACATTATATTCACTTTACACTGGTGCAAAATGGGTACTCACATACTGGATGAGCACACCTATGTGCTAGTAGGAACAGGCTGGCAGATTTTGATATGGTGTGTCAGCTCACCACCAGGGAGCTTTTCCTCAATAAGTAGTGTCCAGGTGAGGTAAAATGCTGTGGGTCAGGCTCCCATTCAAGCAGGTACAAGCAGATAAAGCCACTCACAAAAGTATTTTCATAATATAAAAAAATACTATTTAATATATAAAAACAGATTAAAATAAATGTACAAATGAGTGGATTGGGGTGTACAATCTTGCCCCCTAAAAATGCAACGCGTTTCTCGGCATACAATGCCACAGCATTTTACCTCACCTGGACACTACTTATTGAGGAAAAGCTCCCTGGTGGTGAGCTGACACACCATATCAAAATCTGCCAGCCTGTTCCTACTAGCACATAGGTGTGCTCATCCAGTATGTGAGTACCCATTTTGCACCAGTGTAAAGTGAATATAAAGTGATCTGCACAATTGGTGCTTATTTTGTGTTTTATTTTTTCACTACAGTAAATGACTGATTCCTTCAGTAAGTTTAACAACAGTCTTAAAAACTGAATTTAAACTATTACAAGGTTTGTCTTCAGAAGCTTTAGGATTTTTAACAGAACAAACAGATCTTGCCGCTGCAGCTCCGTGAACGCTTCGTGCAAATGGAATGAGGAAGTGGAACAAACCACTGTGCTAATGCTGGAGGGGGTGCACGCTGCAGTGGCCAAACAAGTCAGCCAGAAAGCATCAAAAGAAAAAAGAGATGCAGCCGCACTACAAAAGGCACCAAATAGAAAGCTGAAAAAAGTGAAAACTTTATTGACTTTTAAAATACAGATACATATCAGGAAACTCCTGACTAGTTTCGTGTCACACCAGGCACTTAATCATAGGATATGTGATACTGCTCAGGCTCCATATTTAAAGGGACCTGATTATCCTGTAATTAAAACATATTAAAAACATCTGACACAAGTAAAAACACATATGTACAAGCTGCAGAGATATATTGCACATTTCTAAGAGCAAACAAAAACACATATATGTACAAGCTGCAGAGATATATTGCACATTTCTAAGAGCAAACAAAAACACATATATGTACAAGCTGCAGAGATATATTGCACATTTCTAAGAGCAAACAAAAACACAAGCACATTCAAAGGGATTCTAAACACAAGAAAAACTATACCCAAAATGACATTTGATAGAAAATGACAAGGATATATTAATTAAACCCCCAACAGATAAAACATATATGGGACAAAAAAAAAAAGGCCGCTATTATTAAAGAAAAAATATAAATGAAGTCAGAATCCAAAATTCAAACTAAGTATGTTATATCATTACATGCAATGTTAGCCTATTATAGAAAAAATAATAAAAGAATAAATAATTAAATAAATAATGAAAATAATAATCATAAGTATGTCAATAAATGTTTGAAATGGGCAATTCATATTCAAAACTGTAGTTGATAATTAATACAATGCTTATCAATAAATCTACAATCAGAGGAATTTACCTCAACTTATACTATTTAATTTATTTTGTTTTATTTTATTCTATTTTATTGATCAATAGACATGACCTTATTTAGGACATTAAGGACTCCTTAGAAAACATTGCTATGATACATTGGCTCTATACATGAAGGGTATATTTCAAATACTGGTTCCACAAAATACTGCTACTAGTAAATGTAGCATGGTAGTTTACATACAGGTGAACAAATAATACCGTAAACAGAGCTAAAGCGCTAATCTATAAAATAGCTCATATCCCATTCTCATGTCAACCCTGTGGGGGTAATGGTTCGCAGCTTATAAATCCAGTACAATTCCTGTTTTTGTAACAGCTTGTACTTATCACCACCTCTTAAGGGTGGGATTACTTTGTCAATCACTTTTTACTGTCATATTGAAGACATTTGTCATATGGAACAAGTTAGGATGTCTGGCAATAGCAGATTCTTTGACAAAATCCTTTGTGTCTCTGACATGTTCCCTTACTCCGGACCTCAATTCTCTTGAGGTCTGACCAACATATTGGAGAAAACAAATCTTGCACTCAAGTAAGTAAACCACAAATGGACAACAGGCATACAATTTACTGGAGAATTCCTCATTGGTTACTGTGCATTTTAACCCATCACCAACACTCAAAAAACCACAGGTAATGCAAGTGCCATTACCAATTCGCTATTGCTAGGAGTACCTTTGCATACAAGACTAGGAGCTAATTTAGTGGATAAAGTCATAGGTTTCTTGGGAACAAACTTACAAGTTTCAATTACACTAGATAGAGCACTGTCCTCCTTCAATATGTTTAAATTGTTCCTAAGTATAGAACACACCTTATAAAATTGACTAGAGTACTCGGTTGTAAAAACAACTTTATCTTGTGTGATATCATTAGTTCTCTTTGTACCAATAAGCAAATCACTCTGCCTTAATTTCTTAACCTCATCATAGATATTATCCAGTTATTTTTTGTTATAACCCCTAGCTTGTAGGCATGCAATTAAGTCTTTAACTTGACTGTCAAACAACTCATCTGAGTTAGTGTTCCGACGTAATCTCAAGAACTGACCTCTGGGAATGGACCTCACCAAATGTGGTGGATGATATGATTGGGCATGCAATATGGTATTCCCAGAGGTCGGCTTGCGATAAGTGTCACTGATGACCCTACCACTGGGGACATCTCCCCGTAAGTTCAAATTCAAAAGATTCACTGAATCACTAGGAGGATCACAAACAAATCTTAAATTGAGATCATTGAAATTAAGATATTCTTTAAATTTATCATAATCAAATGGCTTGTTGATGACAAAAATCAAGCTATCAATGAACCGCATATACATTACTATGCTGTCCTTAAATGGATTGTCGTCAGTATACAATGAGGCAAATTTCCACCAGCCTACATACAGATTTGCGAAAGAGGGAGCAAATTTTTCCCCCATAGCAGTTCCGCAAATCTGTATATAGAATTCTCTATCAAACATGAAAAATTATGCTTTAAGAGAAAGTCAACCACCTCACATAAAAATACCTTATTCTCATTTGAAAATCTAGTGTGACTATCCAAAAAATTATTTACAGCCTGTATACCAAGAGAATGCGGTATACAGGAATACAATGAGACAGCATCAACAACAACCCATTTAAAATTACTCTCCCATTGAATATTTGAAACCATCTTTAATACATGACTAGAATCTTTCAGATAGCTTTTTAGATTCTGTACAAGAGGCTGTAAAATAGAATCAATCCACTCAGATGTTGGTTCAAATAAGGACCCACTCCCAGAAATGATGGGACGTCCAGGGGGATTAACAACACTCTTGTGGGTTTTTGGTAAAAAGTAGAATATGGGAATGCGTGGATGCTCAGGTATAAATGACTCTACCAAAGTCCTGTCCAATAATCCCAAGTCAACGGCTTGGTCAAGAATTTTGGACAGCTTAGATCTAAAACAAAATAAATGTAATAGTATAGGTTGAGGTAAATTCCTCTGATTGTAGATTTATTAATAAGCATTGTATTAATTATCAACTACAGTTTTGAATATAAATTGCCCATTTCAAACATTTATTGACATACTTATGAATGATTATTTTCATTATTTATTCTTTTATTATTTTTTCTATAATAGGCTAACTGCATGTAATGAAATAACATACTAAGTTTGAATTTTGGATTCTGACTTCATTTATATTTTTTCTTTAATAATAGCGGCCTTTTTTTTGTCCCATATATGTTTTATCTGTTGGGGGTTTAATTAATATATCCTTGTCATTTTCTATCAATTGTCATTTTGGGTATAGTTTTTCTTGTGTTTAGAATCCCTTTGAAAGTGCTTGTGTTTATCTCTGCAGCTTGTACATATATATGTTTTTACTTGTGTCAGATGTTTTTAATAAGTTTTAATTACAGGCTAATCAGGTCCCTTTAAATATGGAGCCTGAGCAGTATCACATATCCTATGATTAAGTGCCTGGTGTGGCACGAAACTAGTCAGGAGTTTCCTGATATGTATCTGTATTTTAAAAGTCAATAAAGTTTTCATTTTTTTTCAGCCTTGTATTTGGTGCCTTTTGTAGTGCAGCTACATCTCTTTTTCTTAGGATGTTTAACCCCTAAAGTAATCAGTACCTTATTTAAAAGAGAACTAATATGTTCAACTTTGAACAAGCAAGAGGAAATATCAGGTTCAATATCAGGGTTGTACTTCAGTGTTTTTACAGTAAGCACACCTATTGGTAGAAAGGTGATCAGGGGACTCCATTATAGCATTAAATAATGCATAAAGCACTATAACCCCCTAAAATAAGCTCTTGAGGCATGGAAAAACCTACCCCCTCCTAAGTAGTGTAAGCAATACTTTTGCAAAACCGAACTGTCAAAAAAGAGACAGAAGGAATGCAACATCCGGGTTAGAAGAACAAGCACAAAATCAGTTGACTTCTATAAGGAAAAAATGTGCACCAAAAACCTGACATGTGCTTAACTGAGAAGCCTGCACTAACCTGACGAGTGACAGCAAAAAATACCCCTAATAGAGAACTATAGAGTGTGCGCTAACCCGACTTATGCATAACAGACTAGTGTGCACTAACCTGACGAGTGACAGCGAAAAATACCCCTAATAGAAAACTATGGAGCGTGCACTAACCTGACGGACGCTTACCCGAAGGCCGACACGCAAAAAAACAAAACTAGGCGCCCCAAAAAATTGCAGTGGGCAAACTATAGGGAATAGCAAAGTAAGATTCTGTTCCAGGGCCATGTATAAATAATAATATATAACTATAATGCATAGTGCCCATAACATAGCTGTAGAGTGCCTTATATAACAAATAAAAAATAATACCAGGAGACACTCATCCACAATCTAAGTAGCAGACAGCCAAACGAGTACTAAAACATAGCAACTGATTATGGAAAGTTTAAGAAGAAATTCCCATGAGGTGAATAAAAGAATCATAAACCATATCCCAAGAACATCCCTCTAACAAGCAAGGAGGAGACAAGTGAAAAGCTGGACACATTTTTAACAAATAAGCTTATAAAAAATTGCAAACAGTTCTTAAAAATCAGTTAACAAACCGAATGAGCATTAGCAAATTCCATAGGAGTCTTGCAAAATGATTTACAGTTTTAACTCTTAGAAACATTTAACAAAATAAGAGTTGAATAAAAACAAATCTTTATTCACCTAATTGCCTGGTATTTCAGGGGAGAACTGCCCTTTCCGATGCAGTCAGACATATACTTCAGAAAAAGTTCAATATGACAGGGCTAAATGGACTATAACAGGCTGCACCCGGGGTGGGTGACATTTTAAAACGCAAACTATTAGAGCTATCTTTCTTCCCAGCTGACCACCTAGCTCCCTTGTTTTCAGTCAAGTGATTACACACAGTTAGCTTTGATGCAAATGGATATAATGATAGAAAATAAGTTTAGAATTTAGGATTGATGCATGATTGGTACAAATAGCCAGTAACTACATACATGCTAAAAAGAAGTGATTATGACTTTAGGTAAGGCTTAATATGGCTGTAGGTTTAAGGGGGTAGGTTATTAATAGACGTGCCTGTGTATATTTCAGATATAGAAATCTAAAGGATATTAAGGTTACCAAATGTATCTGATTGGCGGAAAGGCAAGTCTGTTAAGGGTGGCTGGTGGGTTGAATCTCAGTGGGACAGGTTGAATAGTATACTTGTATTTGTTAAAAGAAGCTGAGATTGGCATGTTTCTAACAATGTATTGTGGATAGAATCACAAGAATTATTTTGTATTTGTGTCATAAATAGCATGTTCTCATTTTTCACCATTTATTGAGTCTTCATTGTCATCAATTAATTTTTGTGCTTTTTTTTGTCTCTTCTTTCTCAGATTGAGTCTCACAAACTGAGTTTCCGAGAGAATGCCAAAGCCAAGACTGATCATGGAGCAGAGATTGTCTATAAGTCTCCCAACCCATCAGGAGACACCTCACCCCGACGTCTCAGCAATGTCTCTTCCTCGGGCAGCATCAACATGACTGACTCCCCACAGCTCTCTACTCTTGCTGATGCTGTCTCTGCCTCCCTTGCAAAGCAAGGCTTGTGATGTGCTCACTTTTGGGGGTGTGAGATAGGGAATGGGTAGGGGCTGAAGGTGAGGGGAACGAGAGATGGATAAAGCCAAAGGAGAAAATCTTTATACAGAAAACTCCCCTAGTTTGCCAATTAAACAGCCTCTTCTATTTATTAATTTATTTATTACACAATTTCCATAAAGGGATATTTATACCCACTCACTAATGGTAAGAGCTGGAAAATGTACCTTTTACAGTGCCAGAGAAGAGAAAGACTAAAATAATGTATATGTATATTTTGTTTTCACAATATGGCGCATGTTACAGTGCTACAGCTTTCTCTCTCAGTTATACAGTAATGGATAAAGGCAAGAAAAACACCCAATCTTTCTTAGTCAGAAACTAGTTACCCCGAGAAAAATGATGTATTTTATTCTTCTTGCACCAGGTAAAGACTGGATAAAACATTCTGGACCAAGATACTGAAAGCTGTTTGACTACTGCCCCCTGTACACTATGGCCTTTTATCCCTGTGTTCAACAAAACATAACTCAGTTGGACTAACCTTATAGTTTGTATGAACTCCTTACTCTCGTCTCCCTAGGACTATACATTTTATAACTTGATCCCCCACTCTCTGTATCTTGCATAGCATAGCTGTTTACCCCTACACTGGTATGGAAAGTTGATGCCCCTCTCCCCCAGTATCCAGATCTCTTTGCCTTTCAGTAGCAGGCAAGGCCTGGCAGCAAAAGGGTTAAGCACACTCTAGGAGCAGGGGAAAATAATGTGTGTAAGTATCTGGTACTCTGCACGTCTTGGCTCTCCCTCTCTCTTGGTGTGTGAATTGTAATGGATATAAGGAAACGTCAATGGCTGCTTTTTTCATTGCTCACTGTCCCCTACTCCCCAGAAGTCCATTCTTCCCCCTCTCTCTTTTTACTTCAATACTAGGTTGCTCTCTCTGTTGATGTCATTGATAATCACTTCTTGGTAAATCTCTACGTCGTGTCTGTGGCTGTCCATCTTATGTGTCGTGTCCAACCAGCTGGTTCACACGGTCTGTTGCTGTAAAAGTGGATTTGGAAATAAAGACATTAATACATTATCTGAGTACTTGTGATTTGTATTCTTGTTTTAGGGAATAAAATTAATTTATTTAGTGATGGGATATATAAACTTGGAGGATACATCAGGGCTAGTGCAAGGATTACGACTACTCAGGTAAACATACATTTTGCCACCCCTCAGCAAACATCAAAAATTACTAGTTCTTGATAAAAAATATTTTAGAAGTGTGATGAAAATCAATGGGCTAGATCAGAGTGGAGCAGTAATTATCGCTTGCACGCAAACTGCACTTTTTTTGTGCGTCAGATACTTTTGAAGTTGAAAGTATAAAGATTTCACTCGCGCACAGAAGCTGAACTTATTCTCCCAAAGACTTCAATGGAGCATGAAAACTAGAAGGAAAAAAAACACCCTACTCACGCACAAACCCGATTGCATTTTACAAGTGCGCTAACCGACATGTTCTTCACATTGCAAAATATGTTATATTTATTATTACACACATATACAGTATATATATATATATATACATATATATACATACATACATATATATGAATGATTTTTTTTTTTGTAAAATATATATACCTATATATATATATATATATATATATATATACTGTATATATACAGTTATAAGCAAAAGTTTAGGCAGCCCTGCCAATTTCCATGATTTTCATTTATAAATATTTGGGTGTTTGGATCAGCAATTTCATTTTGATCTATCAAGTAACTGAAGGACACAGTAATAATTTCAGTAGTGAAATGAGGTTTATTGGATTAACAGAAAATGTGCAATATGCATCCAAACAAAATTAGACAGGTGCATAAATTTAGGCACCCTTGTCATTTTGTTGATTTGAATTCCTGTAACTACCTAGCACTGATTAATTGGAACACACAATTGGTTTGGTGAGCCCATTAAGCCTTGAACTTCACAGACAGGTGCATCCAATCATGAGAAAAGATTTTTAAGGTGGCCATTTCGTAAGTATGCCCCTGTTCACCGCAGCTTGATAAATCAACCCCTGTCCGAACTTCAAATGAGTAGTCAGTGGCGTCACTAGAGGGGTGCGGGCCGCACCCGGATGGCACTCTCCAGGCGGTGACACCACCAAAAAAAAATTTAAAAAAATTATGCTTACCTGATAAATGTATTTCTCTTGTGGTGTACCCAGTCCACGGATTCATCCATTACTTGTGGGATATTCTCCTTCCCAACAGGAAGCTGGAAGAGGATCACCCACAGCAGAGCTGTCTATATAGCTCCTCCCCTAACTGCCACCTCCCAGTCATTTGACCGAAGACAAGCAAGAGAAAGGAGAAAATATAGAGTGCAGTGGTGACTGTAGTTTTAAAAAATAAAAAACACCTGCCTTAAAATGACAGGGCGGGCCGTGGACTGGATACACCACAAGAGAAAATTTTTTATCAGGTAAGCATAAATTTTGTTTTCTCTTGTAAGGTGTATCCAGTCCATGGATTCATCCATTACTTGTGGGATACCAATACCAAAGCTATAGGACACGGATGAAGGGAGGGACAAGGCAGGCGCTTAAACGGAAGGCACCACTGCCTGTAAGACCTTTCTCCCAAAAACAGCCTCCGAAGAAGCAAAAGTATCAAATTTGTAGAACTTAGAAAAAGTATGAAGCGAAGACCAAGTCGCCGCCTTACAAATCTGTTCAACAGAAGCCTCATTTTTAAAAGCCCATGTGGAAGCCACCGCTCTAGTGGAATGAGCTGTAATTCTTACAAGAGGCTGCTGGCCAGCAGTCTCATAAGCTAAGCGGATTATACTTCTTAACCAAAAGGAAAGAGAAGTTGCTGAAGCCTTTTGGCCTTTCCTCTGTCCAGAGTAGACAACAAACAATGCAGATGTTTGACGAAAATCTTTAGTAGCTTGTAAATAAAACTTTAAAGCACGAACCACGTCAAGATTGTGTAATAGACGTTCCTTCTTTGAAGAAGGATTAGGACACAGTGACGGAACAACAATCTCCTGATTGATATTCTTATTAGATACCACCTTAGGAAGAAACCCAGGTTTGGTACGCAAAACTACCTTATCTGCATGGAAGATCAGATAAGGGGAATCACACTGCAAGGCAGATAACTCTGAAACTCTTCGAGCCGAAGAGATAGCTACCAAGAACAGAACTTTCCAAGATAAAAGCTTGATATCTATGGAATGCAGAGGTTCAAACGGAACCCCTTGAAGAACTTTAAGAACTAAATTTAAACTCCATGGCGGAGCAACAGGTTTAAACACAGGCTTGATTCTAACTAAAGCCTGACAAAAAGCCTGAACGTCTGGAACATCCGCCAGACGCTTGTGCAAAAGAATAGACGGAGCAGAAATCTGTCCCTTTAAGGAACTAGCTGACAATCCCTTCTCCAATCCTTCTTGGAGAAAATACAATATCCTGGGAATCCTGACTTTACTCCATGAGTAACCCTTGGATTCACACCAATGAAGAGCAATACACGGAGGTGTTCAAGCTTAAATTTAAATGTAGACATATCAGAATCAGATTGAAGAATCTTCCCTGAATCAGAAAAATCAACCATAGATTGAAGCTCCCCTGCTTCAGCTTCATTATATTGTGAGGGTGAATCAGACATAGCTACTAAAGCGTCAGAGAGCTCTGTATTTATTCTAGTCCCAGAGCTGTCTCGCTTTCCTTGCAATCCTGGCAGTTTAGATAATACCTCTGTAAGGGTATGATTCATAACTGCCGTCATTTCTTGCAAGGTATACGCAATGGGCGCGCTAGATGTACTAGGCGTCCCCTGAGCGGGATTTATAGGATCTGACACGTGGGGAGAGTTAGACGGCATAACTTCCTCCTTGTCAATTTCTTCTGGTGATAAATTTTTTAAAGCCAGAATATGGTCTTTGTAATCTATAGTAAAATCAGTGCATTTGGTAAACATTCTAAGAGGGGGTTCCACAATGGCTTCTAAACATAATGAACAATGAGTTTCCTCTATGTCAGACATGTTTAAACAGACTAGTAATGAGACCAGCAAGCTTGGAAAACACTTTAATAACTGTGAACAAGCAAAAAATAAAAACGGTACTGTGCCTTTAAGAGAAAAAAACAATCACAGAAACTGCAAAACAGTGAAAAAAGCAGTAAATTTTACGAAATTTTTACAGTGTGTATAATAGACTGAAAAAGCATTGCACCCACTTGCAAATGGATGATTAACCCCTTAGTTTCAAAACCGGTTCAAAAAAACGATATAAACGTTTTTAAACAGTCACAACCAACTGCCACAGCTCTACTGTGGCCCTACCTGCCCATACAACGACTTTGGAAGGCACAAAAACCCTTTAGAGAGGTCCTATATGTTCAGGGGACTCCTTCAGGGAAACTGGATGTCTCAAGCTGCAAAAACTACTGCGCAATTTAGGCGCGAAAATAAGGCCCTCCCAAACTGTACTCACAGTGAGAGGGCCTTAAAAAACTATCCCTAGGCAAAATCTAGTCAGCCATGTGGAAAAACTGGGCCCCAGAATACATTTTTATCACCAATATGCAATAAACGTTTATACACCTCAAGCAAACGTTATATTTATTCAGTAATGGGAGTAAATAACAAAAATATTACCCTTTACAGCAAGCATGATACCAGTCGTTATTAAATCACTGTAATCAGGCTTACCTTAAATAAATCCGGTATTGTCAGCATTTTCTAGCTTATCATTTCTCTAGAAAAATTTAAAACTGCACATACCTCAGAGCAGGAGACCCTGCACGCTATTCCCCCAGCTGAAGTTACCCATCTCTTCAGTTATGTGTGAGAACAGCAATGGATCTTAGTTACAACCTGCTAAAATCATCAAAGACCACAGGCAGACTCTTCTTCAACTTTCTGCCTGAGGCTAAAATAGTACAACTCCGGTACCATTTGAAAATAACAAACTTTTGATTGAAGATAAACTACATTAATGCACCACATCTCTCTAGCTACTTCCCTTGTCGAGAGCTGCAAGAGAATGACTGGGAGGTGGCAGTTAGGGGAGGAGCTATATAGACAGCTCTGCTGTGGGTAATCCTCTTGCAGCTTCCTGTTGGGAAGGAGAATATCCCACAAGTAATGGATGAATCCGTGGACTGGATACACCTTACAAGAGAAATTTATTTTTATTTTATTTATTTTTTTACATTTTTATTGAAATTCAAAGAAATACAATGTAGAGATGCATATATTTTTTCTTTCAAAATAATTTTTATTAAGAATCCATAATACAGAGAAACCAGCACAATATACATACAAAGTTATACAATAACGGGCATTTGGACAGTGCTGCGGGGGGATACAGGGTCACCCCGTGTTTGAAAGGTTCAACAGTAGAAATCATGTATCTTGGATTCTCATTTTAAACTTTTTCTTCTTCTTAACACAAGAAATAAAAAAAATAAAAAAAGAAGAAAAGAAAAAAAAAAGAAAATTATAAAAATTAATAATAAAGATAAACAGTGTAATTCTAGTAATTTCAAGCAATTTCAACCGCCGTAGTGCCTTAGTGCCTCGCTCATATATAAACAGCTCCATTTAAAAAGAAAACTAAAATAGAAGTATAATCATGAACTGTACACCTAAGAGGGTCCTCCCTGTGTATGTGGCAAATCCTATATCTCTAATCGTTATCAAGTGGCGTGTGTTGGTATTTGATGCTATTAATATAGGTTTCCCAGGTCGCTTCCAATTCAATGAATTGCTCACGTTTATCATGTAGGTAAGAACCATATTCTTCTAGTTCAATCAAATCCGTGACTTTGTTACGCCACATGTGTATGGAGGGAATTTCTGGTGATCTCCAATTTTGTGCCATCAGTATTTTCAGACTGTTTGTCATAATTTTTAGAAGGGGTTTATGGTGGGAGAGGGGCAGTTTGATTGGTTTGTTTAGTAGCCATATTAGTGGATCAAGTGGGAGAACAATATGAAAAATGGATTCTATCTCACTGATTATAGATCGCCATAGCATATTCGTCCGGGAACACCACCACCACATGTGACCCATACCACTGCCTACATGGCCACAACGCCAGCATCTGTTGGATGATTGTGGATAGAGTTTGTGTAACCTTTTGGGGGTCAAATACCATCCATGTAGTATTTTATAGTTTAGCTCCTTAATGGATGCTGATGTGGAAGCAGATTTGGTGTTATGGAAGATGTTTGCCGCCGTCTGTGGGGTAATGACTATCCCAAGCTCCCTCTCCCACATCTCAATGGAACGTGGGAGGTTGCCTGGTGGCAGCTGGGTGAGAATATTGTAAATATGTGAAAGGCTATGTTTAACTGGTGGTAAGGTGGTGTATACTTTCTCAATGTTGGTTAATGACCTAGTCATGTTTATGGATTGTTGGTGTGTCGTGATGTAGTGATGTGTCCGTCTGTATGTATACCAATTTTTAGCCCAGCTGTAGCCTGCATCTACTAATTGTTCTTGGGATCTTATTTGTTCGTCGCTAGTGAGTTGCATGAGTAGGACCTCTTCGTCTTTTGTCTGTATTTCTGTGTTCCTGACTGAGGATAATAGAGAGAACTCGCTGTTATGAATGAGTGATGTCAGTGGGCCTGGACAGGAGGACAAATATGGATTGGTCTTATTAGTAGAATCCCAAATTCTTAATGTTTCTTGTGTAATTGGGTTAGTAATTTGTTTGCAGATTAGGTGGAACATTGGGTTCCAGCAGATAGAAGGAAGGTTATGGCTCATATTTAGGCTCTCTTCTAGAGAGATCCATCTCTTGTGATCTCTGTGGATCCTCCAGTCCAGAATTCTTTGGAGAAATATGGACCTTCGGTATGAGTCGATATCTGGCACTCCCATTCCACCTTGGGTTATTGGTCGTGACATTATGTTTTTGTTTATCCTAGGGGGGCGTCTGTTCCAAATAAATGAGCTAAACAGCTGTTGCATCTGTGTAATGTATGTACTAGGTAATTGGATAGGAAGTGTCTGCATAATGTACAACAATCGTGGGAAGATGTTCATTTTGATTGTATTAATCCTCCCTAGCCAAGATAAAGGTTTCCTGGTCCAAGAAGAAAGGTCTCGCATTAGGGCATTTTTAATGGTGGCATAGTTTAATTTGTATAGCATATCAAGATTATCTGCCAGGTGAATCCCTAGGTATTTCAAGGAATTTTTCTGCCATTTGAACGGGCATATTTTTGTAATTGCATCTTCCATTTGGGGGTTTATGGCTACACCTAGCATTTCAGATTTACTCTGATTAATTTTGAAATTGGAGAGGTCGTGAAATATCTCTAGTTCCTCCAACAGGTGGGGTATAGACTTCCCTGGTTCTGTTAGGGAAAAAAGGATGTCATCTGCGAAAAGTGACATCTTGAATTCATTTCCATTTATTCTTAGACCATGGATATTTTTATTTAATCTGATTTTAGTCGCTAATGTTTCAATGAGGCAGGTAAAAAGCAAGGGAGACAAGGGGCATCCCTGCCTTGTACCGTTTGTGATTTGGAGTGGGGGTGACAGGATTCCATTAAGAGCAATTTTGGCGCTGGGTTTGTTATATAACGCAAATATTCTATGAATTGTTTTTTCACTGAGGCCAAAGGTCTGTAATGTCGCCTGTAGAAAAGGCCATCCGACTCTATCGAAGGCCTTTTCAGCGTCAGTGGAAATCCAAATTGAGGGGGTTTGGGTCGTTTTAGCATGCCATAATAAGTGTAGGTTTCGCACCGTATTGTCTCTCGCCTCACGGTAAGGTACGAAGCCCACTTGGTCTTGATGTATTAGTTCAGGTAGGATTAAATTTAGTCTATTGGCTATGAGCTTAGCATAAATCTTAATATCGGAATTCAGAAGGGATATCGGTCTATAGTTTGGGATTGATGTACTAGATTTGTTTGGTTTCGGAATCAGCGATATGGTAGCCTGTAATGCTGGGGGGGGGAAGGGTTTATCTTGATCTATACTATGGAAATATGCCAAGAGGTGTGGTATCAAGAGGTCTTTGAAAGTTATATAGTAAGCATTACCAAACCCATCTGGCCCCGGGGATTTCCCAGCTTTCAGTGACTTAATTGCTAGTTTGATCTCTTCTGCTGAAAAGGGTGCATCTAGTTTGGAACTTTGTTCTTCACTAATTTTAGGTAGGCTTAATTGTTCTAAGTAGTCCTGAATAGCTACACTCGTCGGTGGAGGTATGTCAGTAGATAGATTGTATAGAGAATTGTAGTAGTTCCTAAAGCTATCCGCTATGTCTTCAGATGTATGTCGGTCTTTCCCTCTATCGTCTCTAATATGTAAAATGTACCTGTTAAGAGTTTTCTTCCTGAGCTGTCTAGCCAAAAGTTTACCCTGTTTGTTAGCCCCCTCATAATATGTTTTTTTGAGGAAAAGCGCCTTGCGTTTGGCCTCCTTCCCTAGGTAGCAGTTGAGTTGCGAACGTTTATGTTCTATGCTTTCAAGTAGAGAGTGGTCTTTAGGGAACCTTTTGTGTATGTCTTGTAACTTAGTTAAGTCTGTGAGTAGGGAGGCTAAGTAATGTTGCTGTTGTTTCAGTTTGGATGCTTTCAAAGCAATCAATTCACCCCTGAGAACACATTTATGGGCATTCCAGACATGCTGCTGGCAGATATCAGGTGTACTGTTTGTTTTAAAGTAGTCTTCAATAGACTTTGTTAATTGGATGTGTGTCAGTGGGTCTTTTAAGAGGGATTCATCCAATCTCCATGTTCTTGAGTTGGGGGCATGTGTAGGGAAATCAAAGGTGCAGCTGATCATGGCGTGGTCTGACCACGTTATGGGATAGATGATTGAGTTTCGGGCATACGCTAGACTAGTGACATCTGTCAGCAAATAATCTATTCTGGAATAGTTTTGATGTGGATGGGAATAGAAAGTGTAATCTTTTGTAGTTGGGTGGTGGAGTCTCCAAACATCATGTACAGCTAGGGAAGTTAGTTTGGATTTAATTAATTTCAGAGTCCCTTTGGGAACCGATGACTTTCCAGTAGAGCAATCCACTGCAGGGTCTAGGGCGACATTAAAATCGCCGCCCACGATCAGGGTACCCCCGGGACACTCCAGGAGCTTATTACAGATCTGATGGAAGAAACCAGGATCACCTACGCCAGGGGCATAAATATTAGCTAAAGTTATATGTTTATGCTTCCAGGTCCCTGAAATTATCAAGTATCTCCCTATTTTATCTTTATGGACCGATGTCACATGGAATGGGACGTTTTTTCCTATCATTATGCAGACTCCATTGCGTTTGGAACTATTAGAAGAAAAGTAAACAGTGCCAAATTTCTCAAAGGAGGCACGGGGCTCCCTTCCTATTCTAAAATGAGTCTCTTGTAACATTACGACATCACAGCAGAGCCGTTTATAATCTTTAAAGGCAACGGATCTTTTTTGTGGAATGTTAAACCCTTTGACATTGTGAGAAAGTATTTTAAAGTTAGACTTATCTTTCATTTTTAGCGGATTGTGGTAGAAATGAAATTACAGATGTCATGTACAGATCAGTTATGTAGGTCATAGCAGTTATGAGCGGTAACAACAAATAAAAGGCATGAGGCATTACACATACGGCAGGTAGAATCACATCAACAAAAAAAAAACAAAAATTATAAACAAAACTAACTGAAAGTGTATTTCTAAAACTATACACCTTGACTAGGGAGTACCTGTAGTTGCATAGTGCTCTTGATGGTTATACGCATGTTATTTAGAGGTTTCTGGTAGAGACCTGTAGGAGGAGGGTTAAAACGGCGGGAAAGATAAGGGGGAAGGGGGGTGGGATGAGGGTGAAGGTAGGTAGGGATAGGACTGGAGCTTATCAGACATATGAAAATCAAACAGTGCCTCTCTATCATAAATCTAGTGTTCCAAGTTGTTATTAACTGTTATCAATTTAACATACTTTATGAGAATTAAACCTAAAGATGTCCAGCATCAATGATACTGGCTCAAACAGTTTAAACAGCAATAGTGAGTCAACAGTAGCAGCTGCTATTCATCAGCTTTCTATTTCTTACCCAGCACCCACGATCTGGAACAGTCCAAGAAAAATAAGGTTAAGGGTGTCATCTCAGCAAGAAGTCCCAGCAGCTGAGGGACTATATCTAGACCCAGATGGTCAAATAAGGTATGTCAAGTGTCCTGCGGGCACGAGGGGCCCGGGGAAGGAGCATCTGTTTTCCTTCTTTTAGGTTGAGCTCTATTCCATTTAAGCCGTTGCTCCCTGGGATGTTCTTGCATGGTATCTGAGTGTCTTGTTGTGGACTCTAAGATGTTGTCAGCTGGGGGTTCAATGGTGATGTTCAATTTCTTTGTCACGGTATCCAGGTCTTGGAAATTCTTGTATATGATCTGTGTGCCATTGTGGTTGATAATCAAGCTGAAGGGGTAGCCCCAGCGATATCTGATGTCATGTTCTTGTAGGGCTTTAGTGAGGAATCTAACCTCCTTTCTCCTCTGTATGGTCTGTGGGCAAAGGTCTTGGAATATTTGTAGGGTATGATCCTTGAATGAAATGGATCTTCTTGTTCTCGCCACTTGCCAAATTTCTTCTTTAGTTGTGAATCTTAAGAACCTCATGATCACATCTCTGGGTGGGGCTGGGGGTTTGGAGGGTGGTCTAAGTGCTCGATGAATCCTTTCAATGTCGTCTTGTTGCAGAGGGGATGATCTGGGGCGCAGGGATTGGAACAGCTCTCTGACATATGATTTCAATTGCTCTGGAGATACCTCTTCAGGGATTCCCCTGATCCTAAGGTTGTCTAGGTCTTCTAATTTTTCTTGCAGAGACTGCACCATGGAGTCTTGTATGGAGAGCTGTTGTGTATTTGTGCTGACTATAGAGTTAAGCGTCTCTTGCCCCTCCTCTATGTAGTCAATTCTGGAACTCATGTCGTTTAAGTCTTTCTTTAGCTCCCTCATCTCTCCTTTAATAAAGGATTTTAGCGATTCAAAGTCTGATTTGGAGGGGAGATCCGCTATTTGTGACGGCAAGGCCAATAGGGATTTGTATTGTGATGTTGAATAATCTAATTGCGTCTCAAGCTGAGACTGTTGTCAGTATATTTATGAAAATCTTAGTAGTGCTATCCAAATAATATATATAAGTTTATGGCAGGGTTATAAACACAATACAAAGAAGTAGAAACCCTTATCAACCATGCACCTACTAGACCATACAATTAATATAAATATCTGAATTCTTTTATTTAGTTAATATCCATAAACATATTGAAGTATATTTGCAATAAAAGGAAATGAAACAAAATGTATATGCGTTAAAACCAACTCTTAAGATATGCTATCCTTCTTACAAAACCCAGAAAAATATACCTTCACAATTCAGCCTTTTATTTATTTAACACAATGGGACTAAAAACCTTTAACATCCAAGCAATACAATTCTAAACAGTGTTTATAAAACAATAGGATAATATATATTCTGCTATTTAATTGCAATTCATCCTAATACAAAATTAACTGACAATATCAGAACTTGTATAGATGAGTTACTTAGCCAATCAGACGCAGATTTAAACAATATATGTATATAGGCTGTGAAATGCTAACTTGAGAAAAACACACTGCTTCTTTAAATCTATTAAATACAAATTAACTATGCATATAACTTATCTTACAAAACCTTGAATACGTTACCAAAGTAAAAAGCAGTCGATATCCGATGTTCCTTGGTAGGAATTATTTTACCTCAGATCACCAATAAGTGTATATAGCAATCAATGAGAAGGGTAGATTCGCTTTGCTCAAGTAGAGTGGTATCTCACACCAGCGGGAACCAGTTACAAGTTTTAGCTTCAGCAGAAAATCTGTCTATGTAGATAGTCTGTCAATTTTGAACCTTCATGTTTATCAGTTAGGCATCTTTAAACTATAGTATGTCTTTAGTTCATTTGGGGATATGACACTTCATTCTCCCTCTATGACTTGTAGTTGGGATCTGGGATGACACGCTCGCAATTGATTGATATGGACCCATTTATCTATGAAACTTTCATTTTTGGGGATCCGTATTTTATAGGCCACTGGAGATATTTTGTCAGTAATGACGAAAGGACCTTTCCATGAGGGAAGAAATTTCTTCTCCCTAACCTGATCTCTTCCAAAGTTATAAAGATAAACTTTATCATTTATTTCATATTCCTTTTTGGATGTTTTGAGATCATAATAGGTCTTAGTGGCAGTTGCGGCTCTTTCTAAATTCCTTTGAGCAAATGCAAAGGCATATTGCAGGTGCTTTCTTAGGTTTTCCACATATTGATGTGTATTGGCAGCGTTTATCAAGTTTTGGTCTGATGTACGGTACAGCAGATGCTGAGGTAGAACCATTCTTCTACCAGTCATCAGTTCAAAAGGTGACATCTTGGTAGCACTACTTGGAGTTGCTCTTAATGCCATTAAGACTAGAGGTAGTTTTACATCCCAGTCTTTACCTGTTTCACTCACAAACTTTTTGAGGATTTTAACAATAGACTGGTTGTAACGCTCTACACCACCACTTGAGGCAGCTCTATAAGCAATATGGAGCTTTCTTTTAACCCCTAGTATTTTCCACATTTTTGTCATTACTTCGCTAGTGAAGTGGGTCCCCCGATCTGATTCGATTCTTTGGGGCAAACCAAATCTGGAAAATACATGGTTGATGAGCAATGCTGCACATGTTTCAGCACTATTGTTAGGTGCACTAATGCACTCTACCCATTTAGTGAACAGGCATGTTACGGTTAACATGTATTTGTTACCTCTTGATGATCTTGTTACCGGGCCAATAAAATCAATTTGTATATCTGACCATGGCATTACCATCCCCCTTTTCTGCAATGGCGCTCTATGCGTTGGTGCAGTGGGTTGGAACTGTGGACAGATTAAACACCCTTGACAGTAGGTTTGAACATCTTTCAACATGTGTGGCCAAAAAGCATAATCACGTAATATTTCATACGTGAGTTTGGCACCACGATGACCAGATGTGGGAGCATCATGGGCATGTTGAAGCATTAGACCTCTGAACTTGGTGGGTACTACCCACTGCTGGATGCCAGTTTTGGAGGTTCTAATTAACAAACCATCCTGTAATTTGAATTGTGATTTAGATTTTATTAAGATTCTCAGATCTTCTTTGCCAATACAATCATCTTTTGAGATGGGGTTGCTTTCAGGATCTTCTATGTGTTTATAGAAGATGCCTACAATGGGGTCTTCTTTTTGACTAGTGATCAGGTCCTCACTAGGAGAATCCTGACTCCATTGTACCAAGTTAGGCTCACTCTGTTGTTTTGCCTGGTTTCTGGTAATGGCTTCTACCTGAATTGCACCCATTAAATGGTCAATATTAAGGAGTTCTCCAGTTATGGCTCCTTGTTTGGCTAATGAATCCGCAAGGTCATTGCTTTCCTTATCAGGACCTAGAACTCTGGAATGACCCTTGGTCTTTTTCCAGTGTATGGTTAAATCATTGGATACTACCAGATTATCAATCTCGCAGAACAACTTGCCATGCTTGACTGGTTTGTTATTGCTTTTCTGCATGCCATTTCTTTTCCAAGTTGGCAGGTATTCAACAAAACTGTCACGCACATAATTTGAGTCAGTTATGATCACAAATTCATGAATACCATGTTCAATAGCCATTTCAATGGTTTTGAAAACAGCAGTTAGTTCTGCAACTTGACTGGATCTTGGTCCAATGTTGAAACCTACAGATATATTTGGGAATCCATTTGCCCCCGTTATACCAATGCCAGCGACTAATCTGCGCTCATTATCAATAGTGGCATGGTAAGAACAACCATCAACATATACCCAAGGTAATGTTTGACAATGGTCCTCATTGTACATTTTATATGGGGAAAGCAATTGTTCTTCCAGAAAATCATCTTCTGATAATTCTTCCCCAGGATCTCTAGCAGTACAGTCGTGGAGCTCAGCAAGCCCTTGTGCGACTGGATTCTTTTTATTCTGCTTGTAGCGAATTTCTAAGGGCCAGCCTTGTAAGGAAAGAGTCCACGCTGTTATGCGGCTATTAGACAAATTCCCATCTCTTATTCTCTCACTTTGCAAATATAGCAAAGGCTGGTGGGCCGTTTCCACAATAATTTTCTCGCCCTGTATATAGCTGCGGAAATTTTGTAGAGCCCATACAGTAGATAAGAGGGCTTTTTCGCAATCGCTAAATTTTATTTCTACTGGGGATAGATTTTTGCTCGCATAAGCAATGGCTTTGTTCAAATTATCATGCTTTTGGTATAACACAGCACTCATGCTTATATCTGTGTAACCTGTCTCTAAGAAGAAAGGTTTGCCACCTTCAGGGTATGCTAAGCAAGGTGCTTGAGTGAGTTTTCTCTTCAGCTCTCTGATGGCTGTCTCTTGAGACTCACTCCAGTGCCATTTCACATCTTTCTTCAGAAGAAGTAGTAGTGGTTTAGTTAATTCCGCATAATTATCAATGAATTTGCGAGAATAATTCGTCATACCCAGGAATGATCTCAATTCCTTTAAGTTAGTCGGGTTTTTAGAATTCACTATAGCTTCCACCTTTTTCTTCTGGGGATTTAATCCGTCAGAGGTAACTTCATGTCCCAAGAAGTTTACACGAGTGCGGCACCATTGAGCTTTTTGCAGGGATAATTTGACACCTGCCCTTTTAAGTTGGCTGAGGACATGTTTAAGTTCTGTGATGTGTTTTTCAAAGTCGGTGCTTTTGATTAAAACATCATCAACATAAGATAAGGTCCCCCTTTCCAGTGCGTCAGGCATAGCCTTATGCATGAATACAGCAAATTCATGTCCAGAATTTATGTATCCAAATGGAAGTCTCTGGAATGCATATTGGACCTTTTGGAAAGAGAATGCCAGCTTATACTGGTCCTCCTCATGTACCTTTATGGTCCAATATCCCTGTGCACAATCAATGGCAGTGAATATTTTGGATCCCTGCATTTGTGCTAGGCACTGGTCAATGTATGGTACAGGCCAGCCAGACATGTATACTCGTTTGTTTAGCTGTCTTAAGTCAGCACACAAACGCCATTGTCCATTGGGCTTAAGGACACCTAGAATAGGATTATTGTAAGAGCTGTGCACCTGTCTGATAATACCTCTTTCTTCCAAATTCCTTATGATCTCTGCAAGAGAATCATATGAGGCTAAGGGAAGTCTGTATTGTTTGACAAATACAGGTGGCGCATTAGGATCTGTTTGTATTCTTGCAATGTGCAAGTCTGTGGTACCACAGTCATAAGAGTCCTTAGCGAAAATATCCTTGTATTCCATTAGGAGTTCTCGCAGCTGTTGGCGTTCATCATCGCTGGAACAGCCATTAGCTAAGGATATTTGCTCTTCGACTATTTGCTGAAATCCTGGAAAGATTTCAGGCTGTCCTATTTCATAGGCTTCTTCCAGTCTAGAGGTGAGATCCCCTTGATTATAATTTACATTGCTCCCATGACTCTGGGTATTGGGGTAATCTTGCTGTTTGATTGGCTGATCAAACACTAGAGAGGCTTCTTCAATTTTACAGATGCCTTCCTCTGAGCTGAAGGGATAAATAGACTGAATATTAAATAGACCCTCTGGCATAGATGCAAAGGATTGTTCTATTAATTGTTCTTCAGTTAGGTATCCTTCAGGTATTAGCCCAATTACATTATTCTGGAATCCAAAAGTGTAATAACTTGATTCCAGTGCATATCCTAAGGTAGTTCCCTTGGATAATGTTATATCCTGTGGGGTCATGTTATGCACAATAATATGTATTGGAACAGTTCCAATATTCACCATAGGAGTGTAGGTTACTGTGACACCCAGATTTTGTATTCTATGGGAGAGGCAAATCAGTGTTTCAGAAGTTTTTAATTTCTGACCTCTCTTTACCTGTAAGGGTAACAGAAATTTATCAGCCCCAGCAGGAATTATAACATCGCTAGATACCTGCATATTCACAGCATATGGCAATTGCTGGTTTGATTTCAGGGCTGCATTTTCATCCTGAAATACTTCAGGGTCCCCCTTTAACCTGCTCCAGAGGCAAGAATTAATCAGATCTATTTGTATGGCATATCTATGTAAGATATCATTGCCAATGTATATTTGATTATGGGGAGTATTTAAAACTAAAAACAGGTGCTTCACTGACTTATTACCAAGAGAGATAGATAATAAGCACTTAGCTGTGATGTTATAGCTTTCAGACCTGTCATCCAGGCCGTTGACACAGTGGTCTTGGGGAGAAAGATATTTAATCACTTTAGGTTCAGCTATTTGCTCTAATAAACCTTCGCTTATATAGCTAGCTTCCTGTTTTAAGTTTATTTTAGCATACTTGGTTTTACCAAGGTCATGTACTTGTATAGGGATAAATAGATCCTCTTTAACTCTCTCAATCCCTGTGAGGTATTGAGCATGGTCTCCCCCTTTAGGGATTTTAGGATCCCCCTTGTGGAGTGATATGGTTAATATATCGCCATCTAGGGAGATATTCGCTATCTTTCCAGGCGATATTTTAAAAGTATTACCATCAGAGCCACTAAAAGGAGTCTGATCATCTATTTGTAGAATAGTGATTTCAGGTGTAGAGTTATTCCTGAAATGAATCTCCACAGCATCTGGTTTCTCTTCCACCACGTGACAGCTGTGTCGGGTGCGAGATGTACCAGATTTTTCATAATTGATAGGCCGTTTAACTTGCGACCAAATTACATTATTTATGCAATCAATTATGGTGCTTAATCGCTTCAGGAGATCACTACCAATAATTAAACGATCAGTTGGCAGATCCACTATAATGACAGGGTGTCTTATGACCCTGTTCCCCAATTTAAATTTTAACCAGGCAATACCGTAGACTTTTAGGGAATCACCCCCAACACCTATCAGAGAACCGTCAAATTCTTTTATTTTAGGTTTGTGGGGTGTTAGCTCATTTAGCTGTGTGTAGTATCTGTGGGATAAGATAGTTGCCTGTGACCCAGTGTCAATTAATCCCCTGATAGGGTTGGAGACTGAATCTTGCAGCTCAACTAGTACATAATATCTTCCTGCAGTTTCTATCATTTCACACATAAAATTTGCATTCTCATACATTTGTGGGCTTCGCCACGTATTACCTGAGTTTGCCATGCTTTCCGATGCAGAAGAAGCTTCATACCTACCTGTTTCCTCTATGACAGGGTCGGCTGGATTCTTTTGTACTGCATCTGTGGAAACAAGGTTAAGAGAGAGCTGCAAAGGAAGAGATTTGTTAACTTTTTCCGGCTGATGTCGCTCATTGTCACAGCTAATTTGTCCGTTTCCGGTCTGTGGGGAGATAACATGATTAGTATCATTGATATTTATTACTACATTTTGTATATCTCTCCCCTCCCCTTCAGGTGATACTGCAGTATTTATGACTGTGCCTGTGGTCCACTGCTGACCACTGGCTGTACCCCTAAAAAAGTATTGTTCGGTTGCTGAGCCGTAGATTTTTGACTCATATTAGCGATTTGTTCGCTCAACCGATTTAATTGGGTAAACAGCATATCTACCTGATTGTACAAGTTACCTCTACCCCTGGGCCTATCTCTTGGTGCCCCATTGTACTGATTCCTGGACCATTGGGTTCCCTCAGAATCAGGGCCACTATTTCTATTCTGGCGTGGTTGCCCCTGGGGTTCAGCTTGTTCAGTATTAATATTTTGGGAAACATTATATACCTGGGGTGTCTGGTTACCCTGAGAATATCTTTGCCGTTTATTGTATCTACCCTTGCGCGGATACCAATTATTTGGTGAGTATTCTCTTTGTGAGTAATTATTCACCTGATTATGTCCCCCACTTTGGTTATAGTCTCCCTGCGCCTCAACCTGTGTAGGGGGAGGGGCAGAATTAAACCTCTGTGGAGATGGCCTGTTTTGACTGGCCACCTCTGCATAAGTCCTCTTGTTAGACTCCAAATTGAGGGGGCTAGGTGACACCCTAGTTTCTGCCACAATTTTGGGTTTTGACTCCTTTTTAACCCCCTGCTCACTGGACTGCTGAATAGAGTATAACTTCGTACTCTCTTTGATCAGCCATTCCAATGAGCCGTCCTCATCAAAATCTCTAGCTAAGTTGATTTTGATGGGTGTAGGCAATGCTTCAAAAAATAAATTTACAAATTCTGAGCCATCAAATCTGGGATTATCTTCAGCCATACTGTACGCATTTTTCAATACAGAAAGGAATTCGACTGGACTCTGATTCGCACGACACTTTAAACCATATACCGCTATTTTCGCGGCAGTTTTAGTGCGATATTGCCCGAATTCTTTTCTGCATTGTTGTTTTACCCCATTCCAGGAATGAATATTCATATCCTTTAGTGAAGCAAAGAATTTGTGATGCTTACTGTCAAATACCCAAGGCAGAAATTCAATTTTCAATTTCTCACTTGTAACATTCATTATAGCTAACGCATTTTCAAAAGCCTGTAAATGATCAATTACAGATGTTGTTCCCTTATTGGAGAATATAGGTACTGCGCGTTGTACGAAGGTGATTATTTTATGGGAATCATAGACTTTATCAGACTTATTTTGGGATTCTCTGTTAGAGTTTCCCTCCCCCGCATCAGCTGCGCTACAGCTGTCCTCTGGATTTATATCCTGAGGGGATTGTCTATTTGGGAAATCTACTTCTGACCCGTTAGGGGTCATTTGTCTATGTTGTTCTATATATTTTCGTACCTCGTCCCTTACGCGTTCGCTAAAGGAGTTAGCATTATCTGTATTATTCTCACTGCTAATATAGGGGTTTTCATTATGGCGATATGACCTTTTTAAATCGCTTAATTCTCTCTGGCTTTGCGCAAGCTGTTTATTTAAATCTTGTATCTGCGCGATTAAGTCCATATTGTGCTTATCTAAGGTGGCTAGGTTTTGGGCAAATTCATCCATTTTATTTTTGGCTATTTTTAAACCCTCTTCGCGTCTGCGCGAGGAACGAATACTATTTTCTAGCTCCTGTATTTGCAATCGTTTGTCTGTGACACAAAACGACATTTCGTCAATTATGCATATTAAAAGGGGCCAGGATTTTAGTATTAGTTCGTCTCGCTTTTTGGGAGCTTCGCATTGATTAATCATTAATAATTCCTGGAAGAATTCATTCTCTTCATTCCACATATTATTATTAACGGTAATATTTTTAGCCCTAGTTTCAAGCATATCCATAAAATCATTTAATTCACCCACAATATTAAACTTCCCTTTAAGGTAACTTAAGATATCTTTCTTAAGGACCTGACCTTTAGTAATAGGTATGGTTATGGGACCAATTTCATTGCTATGTATAGAATTAAATGAGTCACTTCTGGCTACAGACATTATTATATTGGTTTAGTACTTAGTTAAACTAAAACGCTAATACAATTTTTGCCAATAAAAAGAGAGAAGGAAAATTTTTATATTTAAAAAAAAAATATTATTAATTTTGAAATATGAAAAATTAATATTCCAAAATATGAGAAATTAATATTTTTGATTAACTTTGAAAATATGAAAAATCAATATTTTTGATTAATTTTGAAATATGAAAAATTTATATTTTTATTAATTTTTCGAAATTAATCTTTAATAATATTTCAAGATATTAATGTCAATCTCGAAATATGAAAATTAATATTTCAACTTTTCAAAAAAAATTATATCTTCAAAATATTAATATCGAAATATGAATTTTTTTTTTTTTCTCTTTTATAATAATTTCTATTTACTTACAAATATATTATATCAATTATGATGGAATATTAATAAATCTCAGAAAAAGTGCCTCCAATTATTATGTCAGTATATTTATGAAAATCTTAGTAGTGCTATCCAAATAATATATATAAGTTTATGGCAGGGTTATAAACACAATACAAAGAAGTAGAAACCCTTATCAACCATGCACCTACTAGACCATACAATTAATATAAATATCTGAATTCTTTTATTTAGTTAATATCAATAAACATATTGAAGTATATTTGCAATAAAAGGAAATGAAACAAAATGTATATGCGTTAAAACCAACTCTTAAGATATGCTATCCTTCTTACAAAACCCAGAAAAATATACCTTCACAATTCAGCCTTTTATTTATTTAACACAATGGGACTAAAAACCTTTAACATCCAAGCAATACAATTCTAAACAGTGTTTATAAAACAATAGGATAATATATATTCTGCTATTTAATTGCAATTTATCCTAATACAAAATTAACTGACAATATCAGAACTTGTATAGATGAGTTACTTAGCCAATCAGACGCAGATTTAAACAATATATGTATATAGGCTGTGAAATGCTAACTTGAGAAAAACACACTGCTTCTTTAAATCTATTAAATACAAATTAACTATGCATATAACTTATCTTACAAAACCTTGAATACGTTACCAAAGTAAAAAGCAGTCGATATCCGATGTTCCTTGGTAGGAATTATTTTACCTCAGATCACCAATAAGTGTATATCGCAATCAATGAGAAGGGTAGATTCGCTTTGCTCAAGTAAAGTGGTATCTCACACCAGCGGGAACCAGTTACAAGTTTTAGCTTCAGCAGAAAATCTGTCTATGTAGATAGTCTGTCAATTTTGAACCTTCATGTTTATCAGTTAGGCATCTTTAAACTATAGTATGTCTTTAGTTCATTTGGGGATATGACACTTCATTCTCCCTCTATGACTTGTAGTTGGGATCTGGGATGACACGCTCGCAATTGATTGATATGGGCTGAATTGTGAAGGTATATTTTTCTGGGTTTTGTAAGAAGGATAGCATATCTTAAGAGTTGGTTTTAACGCATATACATTTTGTTTCATTTCCTTTTATTGCAAATATACTTCAATATGTTTATGGATATTAACTAAATAAAAGAATTCAGATATTTATATTAATTGTATGGTCTAGTAGGTGCATGGTTGATAAGGGTTTCTACTTCTTTGTATTGTGTTTATAACCCTGCCATAAACTTATATATATTATTTGGATAGCACTACTAAGATTTTCATAAATATACTGACACTGTTCTTGTGATTGGGAAGTCTCTGTAGAGTTAGGATCTGAGGGGTGGAAAAAGGTGGTCACAGATGGTGTGGACGTTGGTAATTTGGCTGCCTTATCTGGTTTAGGGCCTTTACGTTGTGACATTTTATAAGCCTCTGGAGATTGCAGATTAGAGCCGCCTAGAATCTCCTCTTTTTCTAGCAGCACTATAATGTAGGTATTAAGTGAGAGGCATCAAGTTAATCAGCCTTGATGTGTATTAAAGTTCTAAGTAGCTTTATAGTGAGCTACGTGTTATCCTCTGTTCTTCAGGCCTTCTCAAATTATAGGTCTAAACTGGCCTCTGTCTCGTATATGTTTTAAGGTGAATAGTCCCCAGTGTATTTAGGCTTGATTCTTACCCTCCGGTTTTCATGCACAGGGTTTATGTAGTCTCACCTCTGTGTTGCGGCAGGCTTTTCTCTTTTAATTGCAGGTCCCACGTGTGCGGTACACACGCAGCGCAACAAAAGCGCTTCCAGGTCTCCCCTGCAATCCGACCCTCCAACCGACCGGGTCCACCACAAGGTCCCTTGAATATATATGCAGGCTTTTAGGTACGATGTGTGTCCGGTTAGGCTCAGATAAATGGAGCCGTCACTTAAGATGTATCGCTGTCCAAGATGGCGACCGGGACCTTGTTAGGCACTTGGGTTCCTTCTTTTTAGGCAGGCGGGAGGTGGGTAATGCCACAATGAGAGGGTTTACTCTGCTCCGGGTCTCCTCCAGGTTATAAAAAAGGTGTTGTTAGGTAAGGTCGGGGTCTCTACCATATCTCTATTAGTTAGTTGAGCTGCAACTATAATGGAGCTTTACACAAATGCAGCCATGTCCCAGCACGGCTTGGCTCCGCCCCCCAGAGATGCATATATTTTTTATTAGAGGGGCCAGCATTTGTGAACATATGTGGGACTGGGGAAGTTGTAGACACTTCATTTTTTTGCCCCTTGAGCCAGCGCTGCAATTTCCACAAATAGTTTTCCTGGCTGCTTTTGCTTGTTTGTACTTTGCTCCTCCCCTGCCCAATATCACTATGAATGTTGTGGGCAAGCCGTGGGGCTTGCAAAGTTGCGCTGCTAGCCTAAACCTGCATGCCTATCTGTGCTCACTGCTCAGTGACGTGTGGAGCAGTAGAGTCACTCACTGCTGTGCTGTCTCTCTAAACATGTAATGTTAAAGATACTATGTTGTAGTATGAAAAAAATATAAATGAATCACAACTGCTGAGTTAATAGGATTTGTAGCAAGGTTTAAACTAGATAATAACATGGATTACTAAAAGAAGTAATGTCAGAATCCGAGTGTAAACTTTGCAATTTTGTTATATGGATAAATAGCATTAGATATTTCTATAGCTGTATCGAGTAAATGATTACTGGAGGAACAACAGAAAAACCATGACTATAACCAAAGGAAAAATGAAACAGTGTTAACACAAAAAATAGCTACTATGAAAATATAAAGCTTTACCACAATATATCAGGAATTATGGGCAAGTATGCGTAGCAGTTATTGCAAAAAAGATAATAGCATGAAAAATAAGTAAGAGGTTACAGAATGTACCTTGAGGGTAAACAAAGTATTTAGTAAGTTTAAGGAAAAATCTCACAGCTTGAATTGGGGAAGCGGTTGCAGCGCTGATGCCGAAGATGTTGGCGTGTGACGTCACAGCTCCACGATGCAGGGCGGAGGATTAGGCTTAATGAAGTAAGCTGACAGCAACGGCTTGGGAAAAAATGTCAATCCGGTAACAAAAGATGTAGGCTGGTTTCAGCAAGAAAAGTTTGGTGAATCCGAAAAGATATAATTCAGGATGAAATCCAAAGAGGTAAATTAGTGCTCAGTTTGAATCACACTATGGTTAGTGGAAAACAATAACAAGCAAAGTGGAGAGGGGGGAGGAGGCTTAAATAGCATAGCAGGTAAATTGATCAGAGAATTAAAGGGATATTCTCAGTACAAGTAACTGGTTGTTATTAAACAATATGTAAACGTGACAGGATGCTCCCCTAAATGATCCACTCCGTGGATCAGGGATGAGGACGATCCGGATTCTGTTGATGGAATTGCGAGATGAGTCTGGGGGCAGATATATTAACAGCTGGCTCCCAAGAGTCATGTTCCGAAGTGTAGCCTTTCCATCTTATCAGATACTGTAAGTTACCCCTATACATTCTAGAGTCAAGTATGGATTTAACCTCATATTCAATGTTGGGATCAATGGAGATAGGAGGAATACTTTGGCGTGAAGTGGCATCACGTACAGAACGGTAGGGTTTTAGTAGGGAAACATGGAAGGTAGGGTGTATTTTCAGAGTGCTAGGTAATTGTAACCGAACTGCATTCTCATTTATGATTTTGATTATCTGAAAAGGTCCAATGAATAAAGGTGAAAGTTTCTTGCTAGGAGTATTAAGATGTAAGTTTTTGGTTGACAGCCAAACTAAATCTCCAAGGGAGTACCGTGGTGGAGCCATCCTTCTTAAGTCGTAATAAAGTTTCTGTTTGGTTTTAGCTTGTTCAATAGCGGTCCTGACTTTTGCAAAATTAGAAGTGATGGAATTTGTTAAATCAGAGATATATGGTAGTGAACTGATTTGGGGTAGTAGTTGAAATGTTGGATGGAATCCATAGTTAATGAAGAATGGAGTCTGGTTGGTTGTGGAATGTACTGTGTTGTTGAAGGTAAATTCAGCATAGGGCAGATGTTGAGACCAAGAGTGTTGGTCGAAATGACAATAAGACCTTAGGAATTGTTCAATACTTTGGTTAGACCTTTCAGTCTGACCATTAGTCTGAGGATGATAAGAGGTTGAAAGTCTTTTGTCAATATTGAAAATCTTGCAAAATTCAGTCCAGAGAGAACTAGTAAACTGGGAGCCACGGTCTGTTAAAATGCGTCGAGGGAGACCGTGAAGTCTGAAGACGTGTAGTAAGAGCAAATGTATAGTTTCGGCAGCGGTAGGTAGCTTGTGGTACGGTATAAGATGTATCATCTTACTGAATAAGTCCACCACGACAAGGATAGTAGTATTATTGGAGGATCTGGGGAGATCAACGACATAATCCAAGGCTATGTCGGCCCAAGGTCGTGATGGAGTAGGTAAAGGCATGAGTAACCCATAGGGCCTATGTTTTGATCTTTTAGTGGTAGCACAAACTGAACAGGTGTTAATGTACTTCATTATGTCGGTATTCATATCAGGCCACCAGTAACTCCTTTTAATAAGCTCTTGTGTCTTGTGGATTCCGGTATGTCCCGCAAATAAGGATTCATGAGCTGAATGTAATATCAAATCTCTGATAGAAGGGGGTACATATAACTTCTCATCAAAATAATAAAGGGAATCCTGTTTCATTTGTAACTGTTGAAGAGGCTTAGTTTGATCTTTATGTTGTTCTTCTCTTAGGAATGGAATAGAATCAATGAGAAACAACAGGTATTTATTCTCTGGGATTACAGATTCTTTTGGAAAACAGAGATCGGAGGGAGTAGGCAGTCGTGAGAGAGCGTCTGCCTTCTTGTTCTTACTAGCCGGTCTGTAAGTGATAAGGAAATCAAATCTGGAGAAATACAGATTCCAACGAACATGTCGTGCAGTGAGGGTTTTCGTACTTTTGAGGTACTGTAAATTCCTATGATCAGTATACACTATGGCTGGGTATGTCACACCTTCAAGGAGATGACGCCACTGTTCAAAAGCAACCTTGATAGCCAGTAACTCTTTGTCACCCACGGGGTAATGCAACTCAGGAGCCGTCAAACATCTTGAATAAAAAGCTACGGGATGTAGAGGTTTCTTTAGGTGTTCTCTTTGTGAAAGAACGGCTCCAATAGCATAATCGGAGGCATCGACCTCTAATACATATTGGAGTTGGTTATTAGGGTAACGTAATATAGGTGCAGAGGTAAATTTTTGTTTTAGGAGATCAAAAGCCTTTTGGGATTCAGCAGTCCAGATCAACTTAGTATTTGATTTTGTGAGGTTGGTAAGTGGTTTGGCAATTGCTGCAAAATTATTTATAAATTTTCGGTAAAAATTTGCAAAGCCAAGGAAGCTTTGTACCTGTTTCTTATTACTTGGCTCTGGCCACTGTCTTATGGTGGTGATTTTTGAGTCATCCATCTGTATGCCAAATTCCGAAATCTGATAACCAAGAAAGGTGATCTGGTTTGTATGAAATATACATTTCTCGGCTTTAGCATATAAAGAATGTGAGCGTAAGCGTGATAATACCTGTCTGACGTGTTTTATGTGATCTTCTAATGTTTTTGAATAGATCAAAATATCATCAAGATAGATTACAATATAGGTGTCAAAAATATCTTTGAAAATATCGTTAATAAAGTGTTGGAAGGTTGCCGGGGCGTTGCAGAGACCGAATGGCATGACGGTATATTCGTACAAGCCATAACGAGTACGGAATGCCGTCAGCCATTCGTCTCCAGCCCTCATACGAACGAGATTATATGCACCTCGAAGGTCAAGTTTAGTGAAGACCTTGGCACCTTCCAAACGCTCAATTAGCTCTGAAATAAGGAGCAAAGGATACCGATTTTTAACAGTAACCTTGTTCAGCTGCCGGTAGTCCACTATGGGTCTTAAACTGCCATCTTTATTTTTTACAAAAAACATACCGGCCGCAGCGGGGGAAGTAGATGGTCTGATGAACCCCTTCTGTAGATTTTCCTCAATATATGATTTTAAGTGTTCCAGTTCAGATTTGGACAACGGGAACACATGACCGCAAGGTATGACTGCACCTGGTAATAAATCAATAGGGCAGTCATAAATACGATGCGGCGGTAGATTTTGAGATTCTTTTTTACTGAAAACATCAATAAAGTCAGCATAAACATCAGGTATCTCTATATCAGTGGATATTTGAGGTGGTTGTAAAAGCAGAGTAGGGTAGCAAGTGGATAAGCAGTAATCAGAATTAAGCTTTACAGTTAGATCTGACCATGAAATCAGAGGGTTATGTAATTTTAACCATTGTAGGCCTAAAATGAGAGGGAAGACGGGGGATGTAATGACATCAAAGGAAATGTACTCCCTATGGTGGTCTGGTGTGGATAGGAGCAATGGTATTGTTTCATACATTACCGGTCCAGAGGACAAAACCTCCCCATCAATACCCCTTAAAGGTACAGGAGCCTTTTTTTTTATAAGTGGAATTTTATTTTTTGTGGCAAAAGACACATCAATGTAAGAGGCAGAAGCACCAGAGTCAATTATCCCTGAAACGTTCACTCGAAGTTGATCCCACTGCAAGAGAAGGCATAGGTTACAGTAGCTTGCAGAGTGTGACACAGCATTTAAGGAATAAAAAGGATGGGAGTTCTTTCCCTTATTCTGTTTCTGGAGAATGGGACAGGCCTTGACAGTATGCTCTTCTGATGCACAGTACATGCATAAATTCTGGGAGCTCCTTCTTAACTTTTCTTGATTGCTTAATGGGCCTTTAAGAAACCCAATTTCCATAGGTTCAGTGGTGATTTTAACATGAGAATGTGTAGGTAAAGAAGGGTTTTGTTTTTTATGTGTTGATTCATGATAACCTTTCTCGTTTTGTCTCTCCCTAAGCCTTCTGTCAATACTGATACTGAGATTAATTAGTTCCTCCAAAGTGTGAGGAATTTCAATGCGAGAAAGTTCGTCTTTAATAGATTCTGACAAACCCAGTCTAAACTGTTTTTTTAGAGACAAATTATTCCATTGGGTGTCAGTAGCTAGCCTCTTAAAATCTGCAATATAATCTTCTACATCTCTTCTTCTCTGTTTAAGAGAGCGCATTGCAGTTTCAGCGGTTAATTGTTTGTAAGGGTCGTCATAAAGCTGACCAAGGGTAGAAAAGAAGGAATCTAGAGAGTTAAGTATATCATCGTTTGTTTCCAGGAAGGAATTAGCCCAGCTTCTGGGTTCTGCTCTTAAATAGGAAATGGTAGTCATCACCTTAACTCTGTCAGTGGGAGATGTGTATGGTTTTAGTGCAAACAACAGAAGACAAGAGTTTTTAAAATCTCTAAATGGTTTTCTATCCCCTGAGAATACATCTGGGAGACTAACTTGTGGTTCCTGGAACCGGGTTCTACTATCTACAAAGTCTTTAATATAAGTTTTCAGTCCCTGGTTTTCTTGTTTGAGGGTATTGAGGCCATCAGTTAAGGCATCCATTTTTTGAGAGAGAGTTTGTATCTGATTAGACATCTCAGCTGGATCCATATTTTAAGGCTTGTTATTCTGTAATGTTAAAGATACTATGTTGTAGTATGAAAAAAATATAAATGAATCACAACTGCTGAGTTAATAGGATTTGTAGCAAGGTTTAAACTAGATAATAACATAGATTACTAAAAGAAGTAATGTCAGAATCCGAGTGTAAACTTTGCAATTTTGTTATATGGATAAATAGCATTAGATATTTCTATAGCTGTATCGAGTAAATGATTACTGGAGGAACAACAGAAAAACCATGACTATAACCAAAGGAAAAATGAAACAGTGTTAACACAAAAAATAGCTACTATGAAAATATAAAGCTTTACCACAATATATCAGGAATTATGGGCAAGTATGCGTAGCAGTTATTGCAAAAAAGATAATAGCATGAAAAATAAGTAAGAGGTTACAGACTGTACCTTGAGGGTAAACAAAGTATTTAGTAAGTTTAAGGAAAAATCTCACAGCTTGAATTGGGGAAGCGGTTGCAGCGCTGATGCCGAAGATGTTGGCGTGTGACGTCACAGCTCCACGATGCAGGGCGGAGGATTAGGCTTAATGAAGTAAGCTGACAGCAACGGCTTGGGAAAAAATGTCAATCCGGTAACAAAAGATGTAGGCTGGTTTCAGCAAGAAAAGTTTGGTGAATCCGAAAAGATATAATTCAGGATGAAATCCAAAGAGGTAAATTAGTGCTCAGTTTGAATCACACTATGGTTAGTGGAAAACAATAACAAGCAAAGTGGAGAGGGGGGAGGAGGCTTAAATAGCATAGCAGGTAAATTGATCAGAGAATTAAAGGGATATTCTCAGTACAAGTAACTGGTTGTTATTAAACAATATGTAAACGTGACAAAACAGGAACTGGGAAATCATGAGGGGGTATGCCTGGCACCTAACCGCATGACTGTTTGACACTGTCTCTAAAGTGAAGGAGCTACGTATGATGCCCACCAGACCGGTACGGTTATGGTACACTAAGTGTACACTGAAGAGGTAGGAGGGGAGGGCGGACGTAGGTCTGGGGGTGGGCAGAGAGCAGAGGTGCTTGGCCATAAAAAGCGGTAGGCACGCGGCCCGGGGCTGTGCACTGACAGACTTGGAACAGAGTCAGAGAGCAGAATTTTCATAGTTTGTGCACCTAAACCTTTTCTTTAGTGATTTATTTTTATAGTGCTCTGTTTATCTTTCATTTGATGTTCTGCTGAGCCAGGGAACAGCTCTAGGCATTAGCTTTATAATTAATGCAGTGCAGTTTACATATTTTGTATGTGTGTGTGTCTGAGTTTTTGTGTGTGTGTGTGTGTGTGTCTGAGTGCTTTTGTGTGTGTGTGTGTGTGTCTGAGTGTATCTGTGTGTGTGCCTAAGTGTTTTTGTGTGTGTGTGTGTGTGTGTGTCTAAGTGTTTGTGAGTGTGCCTGAGTGTTTTTGTGTATGTGTCTGAGTGCTTTTGTGTGTGTGTGTGTGTGTGTGTCTGAGTGTTTCTGTGTGTGTGCCTAAGTGTTTTTGTGTGTGTGTGTCTAAGTGTTTGTGAGTGTGCCTGAGTGTTTTTGTGTGTGTGTCTGAATGTTTTTGTGTGTGTGTCTGAGTGTTTTTGTGTGTGTGTCTGAGTGTGTTTCCGAGTGTTTGTGTGTGCATCTGAGTGTTTTTTTAAGTGTGTCTGAGTGTTTGTATGTGTGTGTGTGTGACTGTGTTTTTGTATTTGTGTGTGTCTGCTTTCTGGGTGGAGGGGGGGTGACACCATAACTTACCGCAACGGGTGACATCAACCCTAGTGACGCCACTGTGAGTAGTAGATTTGTTTCTGACAAATTTCTGAGAAAAGTTAACTGTATTTTATGAATTCTTGCACATGCTCGGTAGGAGTTGGTAACTCAAAACGTGTAAAAATAAAAAGATCACATTTTGTTAATGGAAGTATATTGGAAAGTTGTTTAAAATTGCTGCACTATCTAAATCATTAAAGTTTAATTTTGACTTGAGTGTCCTTTAACTTCAAAGGCATCCAATGAACATATATATATATATTTACACAGTTGAAACTCAAAAAATTAGAATATCGTGCAAAAGTTCATTTATTTCACTAATGCAACTTAAAAGGTGAAACTAATATATGAGATAGACTCATTACATGCAAAGCAAGATAGTTCAAGCCGTGATTTGTCTAATTGTGATGATTATGGCTTACAGCTCATGAAAACCCCAAATCCACAATCTCAGAAAATTAGAATATTACATGCAATCAATAAAACAAGGATTGTACATACCTGTGGAACAATATCGGACCTCTGAAAAGTATAAGCATGCATACTGTATGTACTCAGTACTTGGGTTGGGACCCTTTTGCAGCAATTAATGCCTCAATGCGGCGTGGCATGGAAGCTATCAGCCTGTGGCACTGCTGAGGTGTTATGGAAGAACAGGATGCTTCAATAGCGGCCTTCAGCTCTTCTGCATTGTTCGGTCTCTCATCTTTCTCTTGGCAATGCCCCATAGATTCTCTATGGTGTTCAGGTCAGGCGAGTTTGCTGGCCAATCAAGCACAGTAATCCCACGGTCATTGAACCAGGTTTTGGTGCTTTTGGCAGTGTGAGCAGGTGCCAAGCCCTGCTGGAAAATGAAGTCAGCGTCCCCATAGAGCTCATCTGCAGAAGGAAGCATGAAGTGCTTCAAAATCTCCTGGTAGACGACTGCATTGACCCTGGACTTAATGAAGCACAGTGGACCAACGCCAGCAGATGACATGGCTCCCCAAATCAACACAGACTTTGAAAACTTCACACTAGACTTCAAGCATCTTGCAGTGTGTGCCTCTCCATTCTTCCTCCATACTCTGGGTCCTTGGTTTCCAAATGAGATGCAAAATTTGCTCTCATCAGAAAAGAGGACTTTGGACCACTGAGCAACAGACCAGGTCTGTTTTTCTTTAGCCCAAGTAAGACGCTTCTGACGTTGTTTGTTGTTCAGGAGTCGCATGACAAGAGGAATACGACATTTGAAGCCCATGTCCAGGATCCGTCTGTGTGTGGTGGCTCTTGTGAAAGTCCCCAACACTTTTGAATGGCCTTTTCCTGACAATCCTCTCCAGGCTGCGGTCATCCCTGCTGCTTGTGCACCTTTTTCTTCCACACTTTTCCCTTCCAGATAACTTTCTATTAATGTGCTTTGATACAGCACTTTGGGAACATCCAACTTCTTTTGCAATTACCTTTTGAGGCTTTCCCTCCTTATGGAGGGTGTCAATGATGGTTTTCTGCACAACTGTCAGGTCAGCAGTCTTTCCCATAATTGTGATTCCTACTGAACCAGACTGAGAGACCATTTAAAGGCTCAGGAACCCTTTGCAGGTGTTATGGCTTAATTGGCTGATTAGAGTGAGACACTTTAAGCCTAGAATATTGCACCTTTTCACAATATTCTAATTTTCTGAGATTGTGGATTTGGGGTTTTCATGAGCTGTAAGCCATAATCATCACAATCAGGACAAATCACGGCTTGAAAAATCTTGCTTTGCATATAATGAGTCTATCTCATATATTAGTTTCACCTTTTAAGTTGCATTAGTGAAAAAAAATTGAACTTTTGCACAATATTCTAATTTTTCGAGTTTTATATATATATATATATATATATATATATATATATATATATATATTGTATATATACACTATATATGTCTGTAAATGCATACATATATATTTATGTGTTTATATGTTATTTACTGTACATATTTCACATTCAAATGTTCTTCATTTATAGGATAATGTCCTTTTTATTTTTAAGAAAACATATATATATATATATATATATATATATATATATATATATATATATATACTATATGTACTGTACCTATACCTGCATATCTATTCATATACATATATAGTTATAGATATGTATTTTACATATAAAATATTAATAAAAATTATTAAACCTACAGTAAAAAATATATATATACTATATATTTTACAGCATGTTTATCCATTTTGTAATAATTATCGTACTCATGCGCTCTAACCCAACTGCGTTAAATACTAAATTACGAAACACCATGCGGAAAACGCATATTTTACATTCCTATGTTCTTCACATAGAAAATACTGTACTTTTTATTATTACATATATATTTCTTTACTGTTCATGTAATATATATATCTATAGGAATATATACATAGCAAAATATGTACAGAACATGTACAGTAAAACACAAAAATACACATGTACACACATAAATATATATACTGTATATACTGTATATATATATATATATATATATATTTATATACATACATATTTAGACGTGTATGTATGTATCTCTATGTCAAAGTCCTTTGCATGTCTTGTTTTTCTCTAACACCTGAGCCCTTATAACTCTTTATTGGAATGGGGGGGTTGCAACATTTTTATCAGACAGTGTTATTGTGAGTGTAACTGTACTGTGAAATGTATTTTTGATGTTTTTGTGACACTTTTTATTCAAGCATAACAGTTAACCAGAGTTCTGAAGTCACGCTAACCCGATGCACATTAAATTAGCGAACAAGTTTACTTTCAACTTCTTAATGGAAGTAAATTGGAAAGTTGTTTAAAATTGCATGTTATATCTGAATGCAATAAAACTTTTTCATCTGGGACCCCATTTTGTATTGGATATTTTTTTGCAACCCCCATTATTATAATACAGTTTAAAACAAACACCTTTCATTCCAATTAAGTGCCTGAAATTGTGAACATTTCCTGCTGATGTAATAGCCACTAGAAAAATGGTTTTCAATGTATGAAACCAGTTAGAAATTTCACGAAGAAGGATATAAAAGGGATATCCATTAAAAGGAAGATCCCAGGATGAAATTGAGATCTCTAACTTAGTTGTATATGGACCAAGACTTTAAATAATTATATTACTAAGAGATCATAAGCCTCAAGTGTTAGAGCACAAATACCTTTCAACAAACCAAAATCGAATAAAGATTATTGTAAGTATTGTAAGTTATTTGTAGAGCGCCAACAGATAGCAGAATATCTGTTGTGAAAGCATTATAATGGATCATCAAAAAGAAAAAATAGACCCAGACTTTGTAAAAAACAATACAATAGGTTTAAAAATTAAACTGCAGCAAATAGACGATTTCAGCAACCATGTAGTAAAATAAAGAGTGTAGCCTATACAGCTGTCTGCTGGAATTGCTAAATATAACGATTTTAGCAACCATGCCTTCAACCTAAAACAATGTGAGTTTGAATGAAACAGAGGATCCTGAAGCAGCATGTCCCGTGATATTGGAAATATCTATGGAGGTTGAAATGTCCGCCTTTGCACTAGAGGAAACCAAGGCCAAAAAGGGAAGAATGAAAAAAATGGGCAAAAAACAAATATTGTGGAACCCGACGATAGAGACTAGAGGCCATGGGGCCGATTTATCAAAGCTTCAAATGTGAATGCGCTGGAAGTCCGCATCAGATTAGACGCAAAGTTGATCCACCCTAGTTAACACAGAGTCAATGTTGAAATGTTCGACATAATATACGCTCCCGCAAGATCAATCTGACGCAAATCATTCCTTATTCGAGCGTTATACAGATCATCCGCCTTCACATTTTACTCTATTCGAACGTATTACTGATGATCCGCATTCACATTCGACTCTATTTGACCCTCTTACCAATTTATCAAACATTCAACAGGTATGCTCGTGTCTATTCCAGCGCAGTGTACCTATCCTTCAAACCGCCACCTCTGAGACTGCGAATGCCATAGAAATCAAAGGGAGCCTGAAAAGGTTTTTTTCTATGCTGTTTGTCATCACAGACAGTTAACATTGAACATGCAGAATAATTTTGAATTTGTGATACTTTTATGACGTGGAAGGAGGATATTAATGAACCATCTGAATCATGAAGTATAATAAAAATGTTTCATGTCCCTTTAACCTTTTGTGATAACAAAATATATTATGATTTGCCATTACTACTAAATAAAATCAAGTAGGGAGATGTTACCCTACTTATGGGTTATGTTTCATTTCTCTGTCTTAGAGTTCATTACAAAGCAAGGGGACAAATTATACAGGAATGAAAGAAAGGAACACAGTCCCTGACCTTTCTGACGCAGAAGGAGGAGATTAATAATCAGGCTGCACAAGTAGATGTGCATCAACAAATGCATTGATAATGACAGATAATGCCTGTCTGGCAGCAGTACTAGTAGATATAGGGATAAAAATTGAAATAAATACATTACATAATATAGATAACTTGCTTTTTTTGATAAATCCATTTGCACCATGTTTAACGCATGTAATACAAGTCCCACTCTCCACTTCGCACCAAATTTGATGAAATACTCAAACTCCTAAACAACTCACAAATTAGTAAAAATTTTCCACCACTTTTTATTGGAAAATGCATAATCACGTGATTTATGAAATCAGCCAATCTGATTTAAATATACATTTTTTACTATCACTAATGAATCAAATTGCTCTATACTTGTGTTATTGATCACTCATCAGAACTTTTAAGTGCCATTTGTTACATTGTGTATTATACTTTGAAAGTATGTATATGTAAAATAAGTATTAAAGATAAACATTGATGATGACATTAGGCCACACAGTGTAATATTTTTGACAATGATTTTAATAATCAAATGATGTTTGATTCAATGTAATCTTGAGCTGATAGCTCAAAGTGATAGTCTACCTAACATTAAACTGTCATGAATCAGATACATCAGAAATTAAAATCACCTCTTTACTGTCATTCTATTTTCTTCCTTCTCTTTCATTTAATTTTCATTAAGAAATGTCATCTTAAATGCCAGCCCAATTTTTAACACGAAGTGATACACAGGTGCAGAAAGAAAACTGGCCCAGCTCTTAAAATATCCATTGTTTGCAAATAAATACATATGATACCCTGATTACATGTTATAGTCACAATTATTCTTGCTTATAATAATAATATATTTACAAAATATACATATAGTGGTATAAACACAGAGATAGAAAAGACAACATTGTTTAGAACAAAACAAAAAAAGAATTTAAGGACATGTAAATATGTGTGCAAAAGATTTCTGACATAACACACACACACATATATATATATATATATATATATATATATATATATATATACACACATACACACACACCAGTATGTGCAAAGATATATGTACACGTTCTAGCATTAATAATCATAAAAAAAAAGCATGATAACGTATATCATGATTTCTAGAAATACAAATAAACATTCATTTATGTAAAAACATCATATTTCAAATTTTTTGTGTAAAAAATAAATACAAAAAATAGCTTTCTATGAGATATTATTGTTTGTTCAGGTATAAATCTAGCTATTTCTTGGACATTAACAGATAAAAAATTAAAGCTTGTTCATGGACAATAATGAAATGGTATAAAGTTGGAAAAAAAATGATAAAAACTGTCTTCATTTGATGGACATTCAGGGTAGATTGTTTGAAAAATAAGGATATCCGTGACATAGAAACATAGAAACATAGATATTGACGGCAGATAAGAGCCATAGGCCCAGCAAGTCTGCCCGACCTTACCTAACAGTATAAACTTATCTAGTTCGTAGGATAGCCCTATGCTTGTCCCATGCATTTTTAAAGTCCCCCACAGTGTTTGTTGCTACTACCTCTTGAGGAAGTTTATTCCATAAATCAATCACTCTTTCTGTAAAGAAGTGCTTCCTCAAATTACTCCTGAATCTACTACCCTTTAGCTTGAGCTCATGACCCCTTGTTCTTGAATTTTCCATTTTATGTAAAATACCCACAGCCTCAGTTTTACTAAACATCAATGACTATTTATCAACAGTCCGATGCTAATCGCACCAGACTTGATGCGCATGTTTTTGATAGACTTGTTCATAAATAAGGCCCTCGAATGTAGATTTGCGCCAGCGATGTATGGCAAGCGTATAGCCCATCGTGAATGCGTTGAAATTGACGCCTTGATAAATCGGCTCCCATAGATCCACTTCCTGCAAAGGAAGTCTGCCCTGAAATTCATAGAACCTGAAATGTGAATGGCTGTCACAAGCTTGCGTTGAGACCACACAAATATTGGAGAGATCTCCTTCAGGACTAACTGACTTCTTGTTTCTCCATTGCAGTAGGAACCAAACTGGCTCTAACAGGAGTAGACTTCTGGACAGATTTAAATTCTGAATCCACTAATGAAAAGCCTCTTCGGTACAACTGAAAAGGAGGGATGCAGTGGGAAAAGAGCCAGATGTTTCTAAAATTACATATAATATTGGAGAACACATTTTCTCCAGCTTGATTAAGAACTTCTTATGGACTGAAATTAAACCTCCAATTTAGGCAGTGATGATATACCAAAGCAATAAGAAAATCTAGTTCAAATGTCCCCAAACTCGATAAAGTTGCCTCTAAGCAGAGGCACCTGAACAAGTAAATAGGATTGTTAAACATGACGTGTTGAAATGGAAAACCACCTCTCTTGCCCCTAGTCTGGGACTTAGAACTCAATCTTGAAAGTGATGAGGAAAATAAAGTTATGTAAGTGAAACCCTTGCCTGTGAATATGTGCAGCACACCCAGCTTGTGTGAGACAGGTCTGTTAATTATGTCAGCTCAGTGTAATAATGTGACTAGAGAGAATGCCCTTTACCTTAAAGGGACAGTCTACACCAGAAGTGTTATTACCCATTCACCAGTTTTGCATTAACAACACAGTTATATTAATATATGTTTTACCTCTGTGATTACCTTGTATCTAAGCCTCTGCAGACTGCCCCCAATCTCAGTGCTTTTGACAGACATGCAGCTAAGCCAATCAGTGCAGACTCCTAAATAACTCCATGGGAGTGAGGACAATGTTACATATATATATATATGACACACATGAACTAGTACTGTCTAACTGTGAAAAGCTTTAGAAATCAGTTTGAGCCTACCTAGGTCTAGCTTTTCAAAAATACCACCAAGGGAACAAAGCAAATTTAATGATATAAGTCAATTAGAAAGTTGTTTAAAATTGCATGCCCTATCTCAATCATGAAAGTTTAATTTTGACTAGACTGTCCGTTTAAATTACAATAGGACTACAGGAAAAAGGTTTACTAGATCAGACCACAAACCTTCAAAACGTACTCAAAAAGTAATTCTGTATAAAATACCTAAATTCTCACTTTCTTTGCCCGCAAAGAAAAGCAGATTTGACTTATCAAAAAAAAAAAACGCTAAAAACACTAGCGCCTAGATTTAGAGTTCTGCGTTAGCCGTCAAAACCAGCGTTAAGGGGTCCTAACGCTGGTTTTGGCCGCCCGCTGGTATTTAGAGTCAGTCAGGAAAGGGTCTAACGCTCACTTTCCAGCCGCGACTTTTCCATACCGCAGATCCCCTTACGCCAATTGCGTATCCTATCTTTTCAATGGGATCTTCCTAACGCCGGTATTTAGAGTCTTGGCTGAAGTGAGCGTTAGAACTCTAATGACAAAACTCCAGCCGCAGAAAAAAGTCAGGAGTTAAGAGCTTTTTGGGCTAATGCCGGTTCATAAAGCTCTTAAATACTGTGCTCTAAAGTACACTAACACCCATAAACTACCCATGTACCCCTAAACGAGGTCCCCCCACATCGCCGCCACTCTAATAAATTTTCTTAACCCCTAACCTGCCGACCGCACACCGCCGACACCTACATTATCCCTATGTACCCCTATTCTGCTGCCCCTAACATCGCCGACCCCTACATAATATTTATTAACCCCTAATCTGCCTCCCCCAACGTCACCGCTACCTACCTACAATTATTAACCCCTAATCTGCCGACCGGACCTCGCCGCTACTCTAATAAATGTATTAACCCCTAAAGCTAAGTCTAACCCTAACACTAACACCCCCCTAAATTAAATATAATTTTTATCTAACTAAATAAACTCTTATTAAATAAATTATTCCTATTTAAAGCTAAATACTTACCTGTAAAATAAACCCTAATATAGCTACAATATAACGAATAATTATATTGTAGCTATTTTAGGATTTATATTTATTTTACAGGCAACTTTGTATTTATTTTAACTAGGTACAATAGCTATTAAATAGTTAATAACTATTTAATAGCTACCTAGTTAAAATAATTACAAAATTACCTGTAAAATAAATCCTAACCTAAGTTACAATTAAACCTAACACTACACTATCAATAAATAAATTAAATCAATTAACTACAAGTACCTACAATTAAATAAACTAAACTAAATTACAAAAACAAACACTAAATTAGAAAAAATAAAAAAAGAATAAAATAATTTTAAACTAATTACACCTACTCTAAGCCCCCTAAAAAAATAACAAAGCCCCCCAAAATAAAAAAATGCCCTACCTAAAATAAAAAGTTAACAGCTCTATTACCTTACCAGCCCTTAAAAGGGCCTTTTGCGGGGCATGCCCCAAAGAAAACAGCTCTTTTGCCTGTAAAAAAAACATACAATACCCCCCCAACATTATAACCCACCACCCACATACCCCTAATCTAACCCACCCAAACCCCCCTTAAAAAAACTAACACTAAGCCCCTGAAGATCTTCCTACCTTATCTTCACCCAGCCGGGTATCACCGATCCGTCCAGAAGAGGGTCCGAAGTCTTCATCCTATCCGGCAAGAAGAGGTCCAGAAGAGGGTCCGAAGTCTTCATCCTATCCGGGCAGAAGAGGACATCTGGACTGGCAGACATCTTCATCCAGGCAGCATCTTCTATCTTCTTCCATCCGGCGCGGAGCGGGACTATCTTGAAGCAGCCGACGCGGAGCCATCCTAACGACGAATGAAGGTTCCTTTAAATGACGTCATCCAAGATGGGGTCCCTCGAATTCCGATTGGCTGATAGGATTCTATCAGCCAATCGGAATTAAGGTAGGAAAAATCTGATTGGCTGATTGAATCAGCCAATCAGATTCAAGTTCAATCCGATTGGCTGATCCAATCAGCCAATCAGATTGAGCTTGCATTCTATTAGCTGTTCCGATCAGCCAATAGAATGCGAGCTCAATCTGATTGGCTGATCCAATCAGCCAATCGGATTGAACTTGAATCTGATTGGCTGATTCAATCAGCCAATCAGATTTTTCCTACCTTAATTCCGATTGGCTGATAGAATCCTATCAGCCAATCGGAATTCGAGGGACGCCATCTTGGATGACGTCATTTAAAGGAACCTTCATTCGTCGTTAGTCCGTCGGTGAAGAAGGATGGCTCCGCGTCGGCTGCTTCAAGATGGTCCCGCTCCGCGCCGGATGGAAGAAGATAGAAGATGCCGCCTGAATGAAGATGTCTGCCGGTCCGGATGTCCTCTTCTGCCCGGATAGGATGAAGACTTCGGACCCTCTTCTGGACGGATCGGTGATACCCGGCTGAGTGAAGATAAGGTAGGAAGATCTTCAGGGGCTTAGTGTTAGGTTTTTTAAGGGGGGTTTGGGTGGGTTAGATTAGGGGTATGTGGGTGGTGGGTTGTAATGTTGGGGGGTATTGTATGTTTTTATTACAGGAAAAAGAGCTGTTTTCTTTGGGGCATGCCCCGCAAAAGGCCCTTTTAAGGGTTGGTAAGGTAATAGAGCTGTTAACTTTTTATTTTAGAATAGGGTAGGGCATTTTTTTTATTTTGGGGGGCTTTGTTATTTTTTTAGGGGGCTTAGAGTAGGTGTAATTAGTTTAAAATTCTTGTAATATTTTTTTATTTTTTGTAATTTAGTGTTTGGTTTTTTTTGTAATTTAGTTTAGTTGATTTAATTGTAGGTACTTGTAGTTAATTGATTTAATTTATTTATTGATAGTGTAGTGTTAGGTTTAATTGTAACTTAGGTTAGGATTTATTTTACAGGTCATTTTGTAATTATTTTAACTAGGTAGCTATTAAATAGTTATTAACTATTTAATAGCTATTGTACCTAGTTAAAATAAATATAAATCTTAAAATAGCTACAATATAATTATTCATTATATTGTAGCTATATTAGGGTTTATTTTACAGGTAAGTATTTAGCTTTAAATAGGAATAATTTATTTAATAAGAGTTAATTTATTTCGTTAGATAAAAATTATATTTAACTTAGGGGGGTGTTAGTATTAGGGTTAGACTTAGCTTTAGGGGTTAATACATTTATTAGAGTAGCGTCGAGGTCCGGTCGGCAGATTAGGGGTTAATACTTGAAGTTAGGTGTCGGCGATGTTAGGGAGGGCAGATTAGGGGTTAATACTATTTATTATAGGGTTTGCAAGGCGGGAGTGCGGCGGTTTAGGGGTTAATACATTTATTATAGTGGCGGCGAGGTCCGGTCGGCAGATTAGGGGTTAATAAGTGTAGGTAAGGTAGCGGCAATGTTGGGGGGGGCAGATTAGGGGTTAATAAATATAATATAGGGGTTGGCGACGTTGGGGGCAGCAGATTAGGGGTTCATAGGGATAATGTAGGTGGCGGCGGTGTACGGAGCGGCAGATTAGGGGTTAATAATAATATGCAGGGGTCAGCGATAGTGGGGGCGGCAGATTAGGGGTTAATAAGTGTAAGGTTAGGGGTGTTTAGACTCGGGGGTCATGTTAGGGTGTTAGGTGCAGACTTAGAAAGTATTTCCCCATAGGAAACAATGGGGCTGCGTTAGGAGCTGAACGCTGCTTTTTTGCAGGTGTTAGGTTTTTTTTCAGCTCAAACTGCCCCATTGTTTCCTATGGGGAAATCGTGCACGAGCACGTTTTTCAAGCTGGCCGCTACTGTAAGCAACGCTGGTATTTAGAGTTGAAGTGGCTGTAAATTATGCTCTACGCTCCCTTTTTGGAGCCTAACGCAGCCCTTCAGAGAACTCTAAATACCAGCGGTATTTAAAAGGTGCGGGGGGAAAAAAACACGCGTAGCTAACGCACCCCTTTGGCCGCAAAACTCTAAATCTAGCCGTAGTTTTGTAAACACTAATTTTCAGTGGTGTTACAATCAGTTGTACCACATTTATTGGGGTTGACTTAACAAAGGCTTCTCAAGCCTTTCGACCCACTATGGCTGCAGGTTCTCACAAGAGAACCTGCACGCCATATTTAACAAGCAGCGGTCATCAGACTGCTGCTTCTCTTATCTTTCGCCACCTCTAAAGTGGCAAAATTGAATCTTCGCGGTCTAGTCTGACCGGGGAGATTGACACCTCCTGCCCACGCGTGATTGGCTGTGCGCGGGCAGGGGGCCGGATTGCACGCAAGCGCAAAATAGCGCTCATGTGCAATGCTGAATTCCGCCAGGGGTATTCAGCCCGCCGTATGTGCGCCCCTGTCCGCCTCAGCTTGCTAAATCGCCCCCTTATTGTAAATGTCTTGTATTGTTATTGTGAAATATTCCCTATTTTAAACCATATACGTTTTCCAAAAAGGCAAAAAAATAAGTTAACTTCTGAAACATAATCAGTTTTAAAATACCTAAACCATAAGGCTCTTCTTACCAGATCTGTGGAAATCCATAGATTCAGAATAAAAGTTAAAATAACCAGTACACAGCTGTCGGAGAAAAGTGTTGTTTTTCTTCAGAAAAATAGGCAGTAAATGCAACAGGAGGCAGAGCAGTTAACCCTTTGAGTGCTAAGCACTTTCCCACCTGGCTGGTAAGCTGATTTTTTTTATTTTTGATGTTTTTACATAAAACATTTTTTAACTTTTTTTTTTTTTACAGATCCCCGAGACTTATACCGTTGGAAATGTTAGGCTATTACCTTTCCAATGGTGGGTCTTGGGGGTCTGTAGCTGCTTATAGATGCCTGAGATACAAGCTTCTAAGCAGCATACCCTGTTTCCCCATACTTTGCATTGTCCATTTTAAATAAAGTTGGGCGGTGAAACGTCATTGCGCATGACTTCACCGTGCAAAACGTGAAGCCCCGGCGATGCCTGTCACTATAGAGGCCCAATCGCCGGGGTAAGAGTGGGTAGAAGCCTCCAGATCTCCCTCACGGGGGAGAGTGCTAGCGACGGCTCTGAGCCGTCGTTAGCACCTGAGTGAGACAATTTGTGACGACTCAGAGCCGTCGTTAGCACTGAAGCACAGCCAGGACAGAACTAATTATCATTCTGACTAACTTTTTTTTTTTTTTAAACAAAGTCTGACTATTAAAACACAAAACAAAAAAGAGAGAAACTTAAATTATACATCTTTTCTTACAAATGCTAATGAAATAAAAGCAAAAGTCTTTAAAGGGACAGTCGACACCAGAATTATTGTTGTTTAAAAAGAAAGATGGGGCGTGTCCAGGCGGTAGCCATGAATGACTGCAATATTTGGAGCTCTGCATACCATCAGAATAATCCGCCGATTATTAGAGGCTGCATAATCCATCTGCTCTAGTAGCCTTCAATTTATGACTTATAACATGTTTCACTATAGATCGATCCTAATTTGAACAGACTTGCCTCATTAGAAACCCAAATCTGGACCGTTAGAGGGAAGGCAGCAGCCATACTTCATTCTCTCTGACAACCCCCCCCCCACCCCGGTTTCCGGGTAAAGCAGTTCTGGAAACTACAATAATTCAAAGCTTTTAATTATCATGCTATTCTTGAACTATCTGCAAGATAAGCATAGCTCATACAGAATTACAGCCTTGGACTCTCAGGACTCGTCATGGCAGAGCAAGCACACTACGGAGCTATCGTAGCCTCATTACAGGCCCTAAAACAGAAAATGTGCACGTAGTTTGATGACTTACTCGAATTGCTACAGCCGAGCAACTAGAGGGCACTGGAGGCAAATAACTCTCAGAGTGATATCCCAAAACTAAACTTCCAAACACTCGCTGAACATATACCTGGACCCGCAGAGGATCTATGCAGTGACACTGGGACCATTTCCAATGCTAATCAGCCTCCCTCTCCTGTCTCAGTGAATGTGGCTTAACGCAGGTCAGTTGTTCAGTGGCGTCCATAACCCGATACGAGTCCGCTTCTGCCATTGAAATTTCAGCCTATTTGAGAAACTGACATCTGGAGGTAGGTACCTGTTGGGCGTTTGGTGGTGCGTGTGTTCAGTGATTACTGGCTTGGATGTAAACGTTTGAGAAGGAACTCCATAAAGATTGAGAATCTACGGAGAGTAATGAGAAAGGACCTAGACAATGCTTCATCCTTCTGCAGCCCTCAAACTGGAATTGGGTAACTTATTTCTTCCCATACTATCAGTCAAGGATTATTGAGGCTTCACCTGGGACTTCCATTTGTTTCCTATACGCCCCTTGTTATTGTTTTATAATGTTTTAGTTTTGGACATTCTACTGTTGTGGACATTTTTTATCTAATATCACAGCTTGTGATGAGTTCATATCTCTTTTTGTTGTATACTGGTGGTGTCTGGGTTTTATTGAATATATAAGTTCCCTGAATTGTTGTTTAAAATGTTTGCCATTCCACTTGGGTTTACTCAGCTAAATATCAGCTAGACAATTATGGTTACCTTTTCACTTGCCCATAGCGAACTGTTTATTAAATATTAGTACTTGAAATAGAGCAGATAAGATCTGCTGGAAGGGCTTAACTCTCCTTGTGGCACAATTGAGTATTACCCATATTTTTACAATTACGTATCTTAGTCTCAAAAGGAATAATGTGTTTAACATGCCGGAGAGAGGAGATTTTTAATAGAATTTGCTAAGCTTCCAATTTAATAACCTTATACGATTGAGATATGGGTTCAGCGTAGTCTCTTCATATGTTGCACAAACATCTTCTCTTTTCCTATGGGATATCACTAGATTGACATGGATATAGATATAGCAGAGGATATAGTCTAGAGGAATACTATACCTTATTGATGCACTGTGTGCGGCCGGGACGGTGCTTTACAATCTTGATACCACTTTCCTCTTACACATGAAATCTAGTAGAATGTCACTAGTGCATATGTTATGGTTTTCACTACTATGAGAATCTCAGTGCCAGTCTGGTATATCATCCTATGGAGAGCGAAAATAAGAGTAGTAATGGTACTTGTCACGATTCGTGTGGCTCACTTTATAGGTATACACATTAATTTAATCATACCCTTTTCTGAGGTTGTAATAAAATGTTTAACATGGTGGTTTGCTTTTTATATTACTGTTTATAAATGAGAATAAGCTATGCCCAAGTTTATTATATCACGATCAAAGCTCAACATTAGCAACCTATTTTAGACAATGCTTGAATATTCTTAACTGTTTAAGAAAAAAAAGAAAGATACTCCCTTTATAAACCCATTCCCCAGTTTTGCATAACCAACACTGTTATAGAAATACACTTTTTACCTCTGTCATTCCCTTGTATCTATGCCTCTGCAAACTGCTCCCTTATTTCAGTTCTTTTGACAGACTTGCATTTTAGTCAATCAGTGCTCACTCCAGGGTAACTTTACGTGCATGAGCTCAATGTTATCTATATGAATCCCATTAAATAATGCCCTCTAGTAGTCAAAATGCATTCAGATTAGAGACAGTCTTCAAGGTCTAAGAAATTAGCATATGAACCTCCTAGGTTTAGCTTTCAACTAAGAATACCAAGAGAACAAAGCAAAATTGGTGATAAAAGTAAATTGGAAAGTTGTTTAAAGTTACATTCCCTATTTAAATCATAAAAAGTTTTTTTTGGACTTGACTGTCTCTTTAAGCCCCCAAACGACCAGCGGCATACCCTGTAGAACGCTGCTGTCCTGGGCCTCTTTCTGCCGCGATCTTGCTAACAGTGGCGAGATTGCACTATTTCTGCATGCCCCACGAGTGGGTCAGTGCATAAAGACTGATGCAGAGAGGGACACCCGGTCCCTCTCTGCATCAGTGGCCCATTGCTGGAGGAGGGCATGAATGGGCTGGAGGAGGGCAGGAATGGGGTGGAGGGGGCGGGAAAGGGTGGGACCACTACACTGCAGAAACAAAACCCTGAGAGAGAGGAAAAAATTAAAAGAGGGGAGAGAAAGGCCCTAGAAAAAGATCACATGGAGGAGAGAAGAGGGGGGCCACTACCCTACTGAAAAATGTGTATTAAAAAAAAACAAAAAAAAAACAACAACATAAATTTATATAAACTGGGTAATGACATACAGCTGCCAGTACCTAAGATGGTGGACACTAGTTAGGGAAGAGAAGGTTAAAGAGCTGTTTGAGAGGCATCAGGGAGGTGGGAGAGAAAAGGGGGGGGGCTTCTATACTGTAGAAAATATATTTTTTTAAAAATTAATAAAAAAAAAGCACTAAAACTAAAGCTGCCAGTACCTAAGATGGTGGTGACCAGTGGTGGTGAGGGAGGAAAGAGAGCTGTTTAGGATAGACCATGTAGGGATCAGGGGGTGAGAGGGTAATCTCTACACTATAGATAAACTGTCGGGAATTTCAGAAGTGTGGTGCGCAGCTGCAATTAGGGCCTTCTTATTACCAAAAAGAAATGGCAAAGCCATGTATGTCTACTATTTCTGAACAAAGGGGATCCCAGAGAAGCTTTTACATCCATTTGTGTACAAGCGGTATGTAAATAATTTCAGTGAGAACCACAAAGTTTGTAAAAAAGTAAAAAAATTTTTTTTTTAATATGATCGCATTTTGCAGTGAAACAGTGGCATCAAATATACCAAAAACATAATTTATGTAAAAACTTACCTGATAAATTCATTTCTTTCATATTAGCAAGAGTCCATGAGCTAGTGACGTATGGAATATACATTCCTACCAGGAGGGGCAAAGTTTCCCAAACCTTAAAATGCCTATAAATACACCCCTCACCACACCCACAATTCAGTTTAACGAATAGCCAAGAAGTGGGGTGATAAGAAAGGAGCGAAAGCATCAAAAAATAAGGAATTGGAATAATTGTGCTTTATACAAAAAAATCATAACCACCACAAAAAAGGGTGGGCCTCATGGACTCTTGCTAATATGAAAGAAATTAATTTATCAGGTAAGTTCTTACATAAATTATGTTTTCTTTCATGTAATTAGCAAGAGTCCATGAGCTAGTGACGTATGGGATAATAAATACCCAAGATGTGGAACTTCCACGCAAGAGTCACTAGAGAGGGAGGGATAAAATAAAGACAGCCAATTCCGCTGAAAAATTAATCCACTACCCAAATCAAAAAAGTTTCAATTTTTATAATGAAAAAAACTGAAATTATAAGCAGAAGAATCAAACTGAAACAGCTGCCTGAAGTACCATTCTACCAAAACTGCTTCTAAAGAAGAGAAAACATAAAAAATGGTAGAACATAGTAAAAGTATGCAAAGAAGACCAAGTCATTGCTTTGCAAATCTGATCAACAGAAGTTCATTCTTAAAAAGCCCAGGAAGTATAAACTTACCTAGTATAATGAGCCGTAATCCTCCGAGGCGGGAATCCACCCGACTCCAAATAAGCATGATGAATCAAAAGTTTAAGCAAGATGCCAAATAAATGGCAGAAGCCTTTTGACCTTCCTTATTCTGAAATCTGAATAGCTTCAACATAGAATTTCAAAAACTCTTACCATATCCAAAGAAAGTAAGAATCTCACCAAAGAAGTCTTAGGAAAACAATAATTCCTCCCTAATGTTGTTAGAATTTACAACTTTAGGTAAGAATTGAAATGAGGACAGCAAAAACCACTTTATCCTGATGAAAAAATCAGAAAAAAAGAGATTCACAAGAAAGAACAGATAATTCAAAAACTGTTCTAGCTGAAGAGATGTCCAAAAAGAACAATACTTTCCATGAAAGTAATTAATGTCCAGAGCAAGCATATGCTCAAATAGAAGAGCCTGAAAAGCCTTCAGAACCAAAATAAGACTCCAAGGAGGAGAAATTGGCTTAATGACAGGTTTGATACGAATCAAAACCTGAACAAAATGATGAATATCAGGAAGTAACACTGCCTCATCCTGATGAAAAATCAGAAAAGGATATTCACAAAAAAGAGCAGATAACTCAAAAACTCTTCTAGCAGAAGAAATAACCAAAAGGAACAATACTTTTCCAAGAAAGTAATTAATGTTCAGAGAATGCATAGTTTCAAACGGAGGAGCCTGTAAAGCCCTCAGCACCAAATTGAGACTCCAAAGAGGAGAGATTGAATAAATGACAGGCTTGATACGGACCAAAGCCTGTACAAAACAATGAATATCAGGATGATTAGCAATCTTTCTGTGAAAAAAGAACAGAAAGAGTAGAGATTTGTCCTATCAAGGAACTGAAGACAAAACCTTATCCAAACCAACCTGAAAAAATAATAAAATTCTATGAATTTTAAAAGAATGCCAAGAAAAATAGGTCTTCCAGACTCAATAACAAATCTTTCTAGAGACAGATTTACGAGCCTGAAACAAAGTATTAATCAATGAGTCAGAGAAACCTCTATGACTAAAAATCAAGCGTTCAATCTCCATCCCTTCAAATTTAATGATTTGAGATCCTGATGGAAAAAATGGGCCTTGAGAAAGAAGGTCTGGTTTAAACGGAAGTGACCAAGGTTGGCAACTGGCCATCCGAATGAGATCCGCATACCAAAACCTGAGAGGCCATGCTGGAGCCACCAGCAGAACAAACAAATACTCCATAAGAATTTTGGAAATCACTTTGGAAGAAGAACTAGAGGCGGAAAGAAATAGACAAAAAGATAATTCCAAAGAAATGTCAATGCATACACTACTTCCGCCTGAGGATCCCCGGACCTGAATAGGCCCCTGGAAAGTTCTTTATTCAGATGAGATGCCAACAGATCTATTTCTAGAAATGCTCACATCTAAAAAATTGAAAAACATATCTGGGTATGAGAGACCATTCTCCCGGATGTAAAGCTTGATTAACAGAGATAATCCGCTTCCCAAATATCTATACCTGGGAAAAAAAACACAGAATTTAGATAGGAACTGGATTTAGCCCAAGCTAATATCCGAGACACTTCTGTCACAGCCTAAGGACTGATAGTCCCACCCTGATGATTGACATACACCAAAGTTGTGATATTGTCTGAAAAACAATAAACGTCTCTTCTTCAAAAAGAAACTAACTGAACAACTCTGAGAATGCACGGAGTTCTAAAATATCAAATGGTAATCTCGCCTCCTGAGATTTCCAAACCCCTTGTGCTGACAGAGATCCTCAGACAGCCTCCCAACCAAAAAGACTCACATCTGTAGAGATCATGGTCCAGGTTGAAAGAAACGAAGAGACCTGTAGAACTAAATGATGGTGATCTTAACCACCAATCAAGATAAATATTAGGATTCGAAGATTTAAAATGTGAAATCCTAGAATCCCTGCACCATAATTCAGCATAAAAAACTGGAAAGGTTCTTTCTATTGAAAATGAGCAAAGGGAATTGAATCCAATGCTGTGACCATAAGACCTAAAACTTCTATGCATATATAGCAACTGAAGGAAATAATAGAGACTAAAGGTACCGACAGACGGAACCCAATAAAATTGTCCCTTGTCTGATAGAGACAAAGACAGTGACACAAACTAACTGGAAACCTAAAAAAGGTGACCCTTGTGTGAGGAATCAAGAGCTTTTGAAAAAAAGATTCTCTAACTATGTCCTGGAAGAACAAAGTGAATCATATGAGATTCCGCATCCTCAGAAAATAATCTGAATGAAAACAGAAAAATTAAAATATGCATTTATTGTATCTAATGAAAACAAATAATGCTATCACTGACCAAAAAAAGGCAGAATAGTTTGAATAAAACTCCAAAACCCAGTTCCTAAAAATGGAACTGGAAGAAATACCCCAGAAGATTCCAGGTCTGAGCAGCGCTTGAACCCCACAGGTGATCAGCCATGCTTCAACAGTACCCAAAATATATAGGACCGAAACACACTTAAAGAAAGTGTTAGCCTTACTGGAATAGCTGGAATATAATAGAGAAAAAAGACTTCTCACAGATGGTTTATTCTGAACTTATTCTGTACCCAAAATCAAATAAATTTGGACCGAATAGAACCAAATAAATTTCAAAAAAGTCTTAACCTGCCCCTTACCAGCCGAGCTGGAATACGGCACGTACATCGCAATTTTAGGGAGCTGATTTTGAACTGAAAAATTTCCATTTAAAAACATGTTACTTGGGAAAGAAATCAGGAATTTGTTCCTTAATAAGAACAACCAAACTAATATAAGCTTAAAGTTTTAGTCTTAGAAACTCAATATTGAAGCCCAGAGTAACAGTTAAGAATTGAATCCAATTATAATTGATTATCTTAGAACAAAAGAAATATGGATTTTTAGAAATCACAAAATTCTTCTAGCTAAAACAGCTAAAGACATAGATTAAACCTCATTTGCGAAAATATTCAATAAAATGAAGACACAAATGAAATTACTAGCATGATAGTCTAGTTAAAGGACCAGTCAATACACTGGACTTGCATAATCAATAAATGCAAAACAACAAGACAAATGCAACAGCACCTAGTCTAGTAAATTTTGTCCCTTTAACAATGCTAAAATAAATCATAATCTGATACTTGATCTTAAAGTAAACAGAAAAAATGAAGCAATTGCAACATCATCCAAATAAATCACAGGTCCAAGAAAAGTACCTGAAACTAAATAATTTTCCATAAATAAGATACAACCATCTAAAGGAAAATAAATACTATTTTGCTATAGAAACAATAGCATAATTAGTAGGAGTAGAGATAGCCCCAATAAATTCGAGAATCCTCCAAATTGAATTTAACTGCCGGCAAAGAATATAGTTTAAAACCTTTGAAGAAGGAATAAAAGAAAATTCTCAGCCTATTCCATTCCCTAGAATGAGGAACTGGAAAAAAACCTCTGTGAAAACACAGAAGAATAAATAAGCAGAAATAAAATGTTAGCTAGTCTTGAAAAAGAACTAGTTACCTTAATATTCAAAATAATCAACACCTTTTCAACAAAGAAAAAATGTACTTTAATAAAAAAAAGTAGATTTGTTAGTGTCAATATCTGATGAAGAAAATTCTGAATGAGAAAAAAACATCATCAGAGAAGGATAAATTAGTATGTTGTTGGTCATTTGAAAATTCAATAATTAAAAAAGAAGTTTGAAAAAGACCTAAAAATGTTATTAGAAGGCACGAAGTCAGACAAAGCCTTTAACATAGAATCAGAAAAATATTCTTATAAATCTTCTAAGTATTTTTTGTTCATAAGATGTAAAAAGAATAGCAATATATAAAGCATAAATACTAATGGATTCTGCATATAAAAGTTTAACATGAAACTTATAACAAACCAAAGCTAAAGATAAACATTCATAACATTGAAAATAAATGAACTTAGCTTTGGTAGGACTGAACTCAGTCAACGGAATCCCTTAGTACGTTTCTGAAACAGGAACAGTGAAATCTTGCAATATGTAATAGAAAAAAACTAAATTTAAAGCAAAATTATCAAATTCCTTAAATGACAGTTTCAGGAATGGGAAAGAATGCAAAATAATAAGCTTCTAGAAACCAGAAGCAATAAAAAAGTGAGGTTTAAATAATGTGAGGAAAAAAGTGGAACAAAAAAGATGCCCACATTTTTTGGCGCCAAATACGACGCCCACATTATTGGCGCCAAATACAACGCCCATACATTTGGCGCCAAATATGACGCCACATCCTCTGACGCCGAAACCGATGCCCACATTTTTTGGCGCACAAAAATGTCTGAATACGCATGCGTCAAAAAATGACGTTAACAGAATACAACTTCCGGCGTCAACTACGGCGCCGGAAATGACAAATTTTTGAGCCAAAAAAGTCAGCGCCAAAAATGACGCAATAAAAAGAAACATTTTCTGCCCCCGCGAGCCTAACAGCACGCAGGAAAAAATGGTCAATTGAAAATTTTCAAGGTAAAGAAAAAATAATTTGAAATGCATTATCCCAAATAATGAAACTGACAGTCTGAATTTTAAAGGAATACTGATTATCCTGAATCAAGGCAAATATAAGTTTATAGACATATATTTAGAACTTTACATATAAAGTGCCCAACCATAGCTTTGAGTGTCATAAATAGAAATAAGATTTACTTACCCCAAGACACTCATCTACATATAGTAGATAGCCAAACCAGTACTGAAACGAGAACCAGTAGAGGTAATGGTATATAAGAGTATATCGTCGATCTGAAAAGGGAGGTAGGAGAAGAAATCTCTACGACCGATAACAGAGAACCTATGAAAAAGATCCCGTAGAAGGAGACCATGGTATTCAAATATGCAATAATCTCTTCACATCCCTCTGACATTCACTGCACTCTGAGAGGAAAACTGGGCTCCAGCCTGCTGCGAAGCGCATATCAACGTAGAATCTAGCACAAACTTACTTTACCACCTCCACGGGAGGCAAAGTTTGTAAAACTGAATTGTGGGTGTGGTGAGGGGTGTATTTATAGGCATTTTAAGGTTTGGGAAACTTTGCCCCTCCTGGTAGGAATGTATATCCCATACGTCACTAGCTCATGGACTCTTGCTAATTACATGAAAGAAATGGCCCTATATCAATACCTTGGGTTGCCTACTAAAAAAAAAAATTTGATGGCAAAAATGCTAAAACATTTCTGGTCTTTTGGGCAAATTTTTATCTTAACCCCTTAATGAAGCGCCGTACCCTGTACAACGCTGGTCGTTAAGCTCTTAAGGACCATGTACGACGCTGCTGTCCTGGGCCTCTCTCTGCTGCCATCTCGCTAAAACTAGCGAGATCGCACTATTTCTGTATGCCCCACGAGTGGGGCAGTGCAGAAATAGACGGGCAGAGGTACCGATGCAGTGAGGGCCACTCTGTGGCCTTCTCTTTATCGAGCAGCAGTGGTGCCGATTGTTTAGGGTAAGGAGGGAGGCGGATGGGCGGCCCATCGCTGGAGAGGGGCAGGAGGTGGGTGGAACCGCTACGGCTATGAAAAATAACAGTCAGAGCGGCAGGGAGGGGGAAGGAGGGAGTGGGGATGTATAAGAGGGGGGTATTGAGGGGGGAGGGGGTAAGGTATTGAGGGGGGCAGCTACACTACAGAAAATGTTTTTTTCTTTTTTTAAATTTAAAAAAAAATGCAGCAAACTGAGTACTGGCAGATAGCTGCCAGTACCTAAGATGATGGCAAATAGGTAGAGGGTGGAGGGTTAGAGAGCTGTTTGGGGGATATCAAGGAGGTTGTGGGGTAAGGGTGGATCCCACAATAAATATATATATATATATATATATATATATATATATATAAAGCCTTTTATATACTTTCTGCCAGTACTTAAGATGGGGTGACCATTAGGGGGTGGGGGAGGGAAGAGAGCTGTTTGAGAGCGATCAGGGAGTGGGATGTGTCATGTGGGAGGGTTATCTATACAATAAACCTAAAATTAACCCTACAAGCTACCTAATAAACCCCTTGACTGCTGGACATAATACAAGTGTGGTGCGCAGCTGCAATTAGTGGCCTTCTAATTACTAAAAAGCAATGCCAAAGCCATATATGTCTGCTATTTCTGAACAAAGGGGATCCCAGAGAAGCATTTACAACCATTTGTGCCATGATTGCACAAGCTGTTTGTAAATAATTTCAATGAGAAACCTAAAGTTTGTTAAAAAGTTAATAAATTTTTTTTTATTTGATTGCATTTGGCAGTGAAATGGTGGCATGAAATATACCAAAATGGGCCTAGATCAATACTTTGGGTTGTCTACTAAAAAAACCAATATATAGTTTTGACAGGTAATAATAAAAAAATAAAAAAAAATTATGCTTACCTGATAAATTTCTTTCTTTACGGATGAGTCCACAACGTCATTCAATTACTAGTAGGAATATCACTCCTGGCCAGCAGGAGGAGGCAAAGAGCACCACAGCAAAGCTGTTAAGTGTAACTCCCCTACCTATAATCCCCAGTCATTCGACCAAAGGGAAATGGAAAAGGAATAACACAAAGGTGTAGTGGTTCCTGAGGTTCAGTAAAAAATAACTGTCTAAGACATTTATCAAGTAAGCATAATATTTGTTTTCTTTCCTAAGATATGGAGAGTCCATGACTTCATTCAATTACTAGTGGGAACCAACACCCAAGCTAGTGGACACAGAATGAACAGGGAGGGAGGACAAGACAGGCAAAAGTATCAAATTTGGAAAAAGTATGCAGAGAGGACCAAGTTGCAGCCTTGCAAATCTGTTCCACAGAAGCTTCATTTTTAAAAGCCCAAGAAGAGGAGACAGCCCTAGTGGAATGAGCTGTAATTCTCTCAGGAAGCTGCTGTCCAGCAGTCTCATAAGCAAAATGAATTATACTTCTCAACCAGAGGGAAAGAGAAGTAGTAGTAGCCTTTTGACCCTTACGCTTTCCTGAGAAACAAACAAACAGGGAATCCTTAGTCGCCTGTAGGTAGAATTTTAGAGCACGCACAACATCCAAGTTGTGCAACAGACGTTCTTTATGAGAAGAAGGATTAGGACAGAGAGAAGGAACAACAATTTCCTGAAAATATTTCTATCCGAAACCACTTTAGGAAGAAACCCCAATTTAGTACAAAGGACCGCCCTATCGGCATGAGAGATAAGGTAAGGTGAATCACACTGCAAAGCCGAGAGTTCTGAAACTCTCAGAGCAGAAGAGATAGCAATAAGAAACAAAACCTTCCAAGATAGCAACTTAATATCTATGGAATGTATTGGCTCAAACGGAGCCTGCTGCAAAACTTTAAGAACAAGATTAAGGCTCCAAAGAGGAGCAACAGGTTTAAACACAGGCTTGATTCTGACCAGAGCCTGACAAAAAGATTGAACATTTGGCACAACCGCCAGACGCTTGTGAAACAAAATAGATCATGCAGAAATCTGACCTTTCAGAGAACTGACTGACAACCCTTTCTCCAGACCTTCCTGGAGAAAAGACAAAATTCTAGGAATCCTGACCCTACTCCAAGAGAAGCCATTAGATTCACACCAATAAAGGTATTTACGCCATACCTTATGGTAAATTTTTCGAGTAACAGGCTTGCGAGCCTGGATCATGGTCTCAATGACCGACTCAGAAAATCCACGCTTAGCCAGAACTAAGCATTCAATCTCCAAGTAGTCAGCTTCAGAAAAAAGAGATTTGGATGGAGAATGGACCTTCCTCAGAGCCAACCTCCAAGGTGGCAGAGACATCTTCACTAGGTCTGAATACCAGATCCTGCGAGGCCATGCAGGAGCTATTAGAAACATGTATGCTAGACCAAAATCCCAAGGAACCGCCAGAGCATCTATCAGAGCGACCTGAGGACCTCTTGACCTTGAACCGTACCTTGGAAGCTTGGCGTTCTGCCAAAACGCCATCAGATCCAACTCCAAGCACCCCCCATTTGAGGGTTAACCTAAAAAAAACACTTACGGATGAAGAGCCCACTCCCCGGGATGAAATGTCTGTCTGCTCAAGAAATCTGCTTCCCAGTTGTCCACTATAGGAATGTGGGTGGCAGATAGACAACAATTGTGAGCTTCCACCCACTGAATAATTCATGCCACCTCCTTCATGGCTAAGGAACTCTGAATTCCTCCCTGGTGGTTGATGTAAGCCACTGAGGTGATGTTGTCCGACTGAATCCTGATAAACCGGACAATTGAGGCTAAGCCATCACAGCATTGTAAATCACTCTCAATTCCAAGATGTTTATGGGGAGAGCAGACTCCTCCCGAGTCCATAGTCCCTGCACCTTTAACGAGTCCCAAACTGCTCCCCAGCCTAGCAGGCTGGTTGTCCGTGGGTACAATCACCCAGGAAGGTCCCCGGAAGCATGTGCCCTGAGACAGATGTTCCTAAGAAAGCCACCATGGGAGAGAGTCTCGTCGACTGGTCTAGATCTATCTTCAGAGACAGATCCGAATGGTGTCCGTTCCTTTGTCTGAACATGCATAATTGCAGAGCTCTCAAATAGAATTGAGCAAAGGGAATGATGTCCATGGAAGTGACCATCAGACCAATTACCTGCATACATTGAGCCACTGATGGCCGAACAGTAGACTGTAGAGAGGCAAGAGGAGAGAATTCTGGATTTTCTGACCTCCGTCAGAAAAATTTTCATAGATAGGGAATCTATTATGGTCCCTAAGAAAACCACCCTTGTAGCTGGACCAAGAGAACTTTTACTTTTGATTATTTCTCTCTCAGCAAACAGGTGCCAAACGTAGATGTTGATGCCTGAGATATGAACTAATTACAAGGCAGTAATGTTGTTATACACAGGGAGATCTTCCTATTGAGCTAAAAGGACATTTAGACAAACGATCAGGATCACCTACAGAATCAGCAAAGAGAACTGCCCCCTTTTCTTTTTTTGACCCTGTGAGGCCACCGTAGATCTGCAGTGAGGAAGCTACTGTTTTGTGGGCCGAGGTTTTTCTGTGTTATTATCCCACTATCTACGTTTGGCACCTGTTTGCTGAGAGAGAAATAATCAGCATATACATTTCTTTAAACGGAATTCAAACGGACTTTGAAAACACAGTTCCCTTGCCCAAACCGGTTTTCCAGGACAACTACCCAGGACTGTTGGAGTGTGTTGGCGAGTTGGAAACCACTGACTGCTAAACTGCTGCTTTTGGGATGTTTTACCAACGCATCTAATAGATTGTGTGCTGTGCTGATATCAACTGTCTTTCTAGTGAGTTGCCATTTTACCTGTGTGTGCAAGTATTAAAGAACTTTTTACCCTGCACTTGAGTCTGTGCTCTTCTCCTCTCTTTCAGATATTCACTTCATGGGGTTTTTGGAACCACCCTTATAAGAGGAGCTGTCGGACTCTTCATTATTATTTTTCAGCTTATATATCTTACATTTATTGCTCTGTGAGTATTGGACTGCACAGGATCTTTACACACAGTATATGGCTTTTCATTTTGCCAATATTGTTGGACTTTATTATTTATAATTTTTATTTGCTGCATTAATTATTAATCTTTCAATTTTATTTAATACTATAGAGATATAGATATATATTAACTATTTGTTTATACTTTCTATTTTCTTTTTTACCAGTATATATATCTCTGATTAGTGCTGCTTGGTGTATACATTTACACCTATCTTGTCTGAGATACTATGTCCACAGCCCAAGGATCTGGGACATCTTGTCTCCACGCTTGACAAAACAGGAAAAGTCTGCCCCCCACTTGATCCGATCCCGGACCAGGGGCTAACAATTCATGCTGACTTAGACTTAGACTTTCTTTGATTGCTTCCCCTTATTCCAAGACTGATTGGGCTTCCAAAAAGACTTGGACTGCTCCTGCTTGGAAGAGGGAGAGGAAGACTTTTGACCTTTGAAGTTACGAAAGGAACGAAAATTACTTTGACGTCCTTTGAGTCTGTTCTTCTTGTCTTGCGGTAGAAAAGACCCTTTCCCACCCATAATATCAGAAATTATTTCTGCCAGACCAGGTCAGAACAAGGTCTTACCCTTGTAAGGAAGCACGAGAAGCTTAGACTTACAGGTAACATCAGCTAACCAAGATTTTAGCCACAATGCTCTGCGGGCTAAGACAGTAAAGTCAGACATCTTGGCTCCCAGTCTAATAACTTACATGTTAGCATTAGAAATAAAAGAATTGGCTAGTTTGAGTGCTTTAATCCTATCTATCCAACAGAGTCTCTACTGAAATTGATTCAGACAAGGTGTTGCATTAATAAGGTTCCGCACTTGCTACTGTGGCAATACAAACTGCAGGTCGCCATTGAAGACCTTGATGAACATGCATCTTCTTCAACTAATCTTCCAGTTTTCTGTCCATGGGATCCTTAAAGGAGCAGCTGTCCTCTATAAGGATAGTAGTTCACAGGAGAAACTTTTGAGATCTGCAGTTGTTTGAATTGTACCTGCAGTTATGTTGTGTACTTGACTACATGTACATTATGTTCCCTGCAGTATGTGGGGCTCACCACAAGGGATGTGAATTCTCGCATTAGAGAACACTTTTCAACCATCCATATAGGTAAAGCCAAAACGCCACTAGTAGAACATTTTCTGTATAACCACAATAAGAGTACCAATTCTTTCACCTGGAATATTATTGAAAAAATACCCCTAATAGGGAGAGGTGGGGACAGAATCAAAAGGTTGGAGCGTCAGGAAATGTTTTGGATTTTCCGACTTAAGACGAGGTTGCCCTTAGGGCTCAAATCTGAATTTGATTTAATTAATTTTTGGCAATAGGGAGGAGATCACTGGTCAATATATAATTTATGACTTTTATAACATGCAGAAACAGTGGTTTCATAATACACATATCAAGATAGTTATATTTACATATTTACTTATTGCTGTACTGTTATATTGTCACCCTTTGTCCAACCTGTTCTTTCTATGGTTAATATATTATATTATATTGTCATTGTATGATTTCCATGCACATATGCTGTGGCTTAAGATCACACTTATGTATTAGGGTATCTCTGTATTCTTTTTTTGGTCCCTGAATGCATATATATACTCCTTTCATTCATTTATTCATTCATATCCTCATTCACTTTTTCACTTACCAGCTTTGTATATCAATTGCAAAATTGTATGCATTTTAATTGAGCTTTGCTGTATTTTACATCATACATTGTTCCTAGAGTAGTAGCTGCAATACATAAATAGATTCTAATTTTATTCCAGTTTAATATTATAAGTGAGTATGTTTGCTTATCATTTTTGTTTTCTTTGGCTTAGTTGCCAAGTTACTAAGCACTGATATTGACTATCGTAGTTTAAAGGTGTGTTTATGCAAATTTTTGCCTATTTTGCTAATTAACCAATCACTGTGTTTTTTAACCTGTAAAATAGGTGCAGTGTGCCATATTGAACAGGCTATGACTACGGCTCACGCTGAAACGTGTAAGCCAATCTGACACACATCACCTTTAACGTTTGTTCCATTGGCTCTGAGGTTCGTTTTTAACCTGTGAAAATAAAATTGGAGTTTTATTCTGCTTACTGGTCTGATCGCCTTTCTTCAAGTCTAGTAGTTCTCTTAGCTATAACAAGGGAGTAGAAAGAAGCGCAAAAAGAACCAAGCTTGAGTAATTTATTTGGGACTATTTTGCTATAACCTGCTGTATGACTGTAAGGCCAGAGAAAGGATCCATCAGAGGGGGACGCTCCAATCCAGCTCAACACTGACGTCAGACGCCGAGTCAGGTTTTGCCGGCTTGGTTATTACATCGTAGACGGATCAGTTTGTTTGTTGAGCAGCACTCTGACTTGTGCCGCTGTACACCGGATGTTTTAGTAATCCAGACGATCATTTCTGCTTACCTGAGTGTAAGTTTTTATGTTTATTTGTTTTATTTACTTTAATAAATTACTCAAGCTTAGCTCTTTTTGCGCTTCTTTCTACTCCCTTGTTATAGCTGCTCCATTATCCGGGTGATTAGAAGAAAGATCATCCAAAGAGAAGCTGCATCAACCTGGGTAATTGTGCTATATCATCGCTAAGGACTTGAAAAACGTTTTTTTCCTGTGCCTTTTCATGGACATTTTGGTAACTGGTTTATTTTATTATATGTACTAACATTGTTATTCCATCATATAGATTGTGTATGTGTGTATATATATATTTGTTATTAGAATTTGTTCAATATCTTCAACATACTTTATTATTAATATTATTAAATAGGAAATTGTGGGCTGTTTTAGCGCGGATATATCTTTTAGGTGTATATTTTCTAGTAGTTCTCTTAGCCAGAGTAGAAATAGCGCCTTCTACTTTAGGTGCCGTGCGCCAAGAATCTTTAATGGAGTCAGCAACAGGAAACATCTTTTTAAATACGGGAGATGGTGAGAAAGGAATCCCTGGCTTCCACAGAGGAAGGAAAATCATAGTATTTATTAAGTTTACTATACTTTTTAGGGTTGACAACGACAGAAGTATCAGAGTCGTCCAAAGTAGCCAATACCTCCTTTAACGGTACACAAAGGTGTTCAAGCTTAATTCTGAATTTTACTTCTTCAGTATCAGATGAAGGAATAATACTGTCCGAATCTGAGATTTCACCCTCAAAGGCTACTGACGTATCCTCCTCATCAGACTTATGAGGGAGGGAAACCTGCGTAGCAGTAGGTGGAACAGAAACCTTACTATCTGAATGTCTCATTTTCCTCTAATGCCGCAGATACCACAGAAGATACCTGTGCCGCAAAATCTGCAGGCAAATAAACTCCTCCAGGAGGCTGAGAGGAACTGCAGGGCACTTTATGTGATGCCATAGAGGCTTGGGATGTTTGAGGAGAAAACTCTGGCATTGCCTGAAAAGCATCATCCTGAGAGACATTGGGCTCAGCAGGCAACAATTTATCTTTAAATTGAAGGGTTCTAGTTAAGCATGCAGTACAGAATTGCATAGGCAAAACAATTTGTGCCTCTAGGCATAACAAGCATTTGTCAAAAGACACAGAGTCTTCCATGTCCATAATACTAAATAAAAAATTCCCCAAATTGTAGAAATTTTTTAAATACACTGTCACTTTAAGAATTTTTAATACCACAGCCGCTTTACATTATGCAAAAATTCTTTAAAATAATAAGCCAATCAGGCCCCCTACACCTCAGACAGGCTAAGGTGTCTTACCGTAACACTTATACATAATTTGGCTGCCAGAAGTCTCTAAAACGATCGTATAGTAAATCGACACTGAAGAGACTGAAATTCAATGATGCTGCTCCACTCCATAAATATCCGACAGCAGAGAGAAGTCACATGACCGGCAGAGAGAGGAAACTATGCAGCAAGTAAAAGGCGCGAGTTTCCCTCTGCCTACAACACCGGAGCTAAATTTACACAAATGCTCAAGCAGTCTGTCAGTTAGCCTGTTCTAGCTAAGCAAGCAAAGAAAACCAACTGCCAAATTTTAAGTTTATACATAAATCCCTGTATAAAACATAAGCCCCACACACATACTAATAAAGTATTTCAACAAAATTAGCCCAAAGAGAAAAAACGTCCCAATAAAGGGAAGATTAACCCCTAGTCTCAACATACATAATGTGCCTGCCCACTGCCAAAGAGAATCCTGTATAAAGGATTTAAAAAATGTCCCCATCTACTGCATATTAAATATTCTTCTGAAGTGCAAGTCTCCAAGACCTAGAAGACAAAAGCACTTACCTGCAGTCTAGCTGTCCATCAGGAAGACAGCTCACAAGGCGTGAAAAGACACATACTCCTTACAGAGACCTGTAAAAAAAAGAAAGAACAGAGTAACCAACTCTGGCTTTCTGTACCATGGGCAGCAATGTTTTAGGAAACAAAGCAAGGACTACCTCACAACTTCCTAACTGCTTAAAAGCCACCACCACTCTACTGAAGAGATTGACGTGGACTCAGCTAAATCCAAATCCTTGCTTGCAGGGAAAAGTACCCGAAAAAGGAATTAATTTTTTCAGACACCAAACTTTACCTCCTCTATTGACAGAGGCAAAGAGAATGACTGGGGATTATGGGTGGGGGAGTGACACTTAACAGCTTTGCTGTGGTGCTATTTGCCTCCTCCTGCTGGCCAAGAGTGATATTCCCACTAGTAATTGAATCATATTGTGGACTCTCCATATCTTAGGAAAGAAAAAAAGGCTTTATTTCTGTTTAAATGTAGTGATTGCAAAAATGCTAGAAATGCTCTGGTCTTTTGAGGATGTTTTTGTCTGGAATGCCCGGTCCTTAAGGGTTTAAATGTCCGGTCCTTAAAGGGTTAAACTTTAAAAGCTAAAAAAGGCTACATATTCAAAAAACTTTTAATCAAGTGCAAAAATTAATAAATCAAATAGGGTGTGTCTCCTAAATGCTCCCTAATTAATTAAAAACAGGTGATTCAAAAGGAGCATTGGTGTAAAATGAAGCCAAGCTGCAGCTTTTGAACAGAGTGATCTATGCACAGAAACAAAGGTAATAATAAATACTGTCAGACTTTTACAATAGCTTTGAAAAAAGAGAGAGCAAAGTTTCCACTAAAAATCATCTGAAGCACATACTTTTTATGTTTTCAATTGTGCATAAAACATTATACTATCACACAATTAATAGTATTCAGCTTGCAAATAGATAGCACTGCCTTGTGTACATTAGTACTTATAGGGAACATTTTATTAGGTGTAACAATCTACTTTTCATACTTGGAAAACATTACTTAATGGCCTGAGATACAGGAAAGACATTATTAGATTCTGGCTTAGGATAGAATCAGTCTAAGGAAACTAGAGGTTACTTTACTCCCTTAAAGGGACAGTCAAGTCCAAAATAAACTTTCATGATTCAGATAGGGCACATCATTTTAAACAACTTACCAATTTACTTTTATCACCAATTTTGCTTTGTTCTCTTGGTATTCATAATTGAAAGCTAAACCTAGGAGGTTAATTTGCTAATTTCTTAGATCTTGAAGGCTGCCTCTACTCTGAATGCATTTTGTCAATTTTTCACCACTAAAGGGCGTTAGTTCATGTGTTTCATATAGATAACATTGAGCTCATGGACGTGAAGTTACCAAGCAGTCAGCACTGATTGGCTAAAATTCAAGGGCCCGATCCGATATGCAGCGTCGCCCGCAAAAGCCGGCGACGACAAATTTTGCGCGGGTTTGGTATCCTATATACGGTGTAACCTAGAAGTTACGCTAGTATATTTCTGCCTTCGGCCGTAGTTTTTTGGCCCATAGACAGGTATACCAAACCCGCGCAGTTTGGTATCCAATATACAGCGTAACTCCCTAAACTGCCTGCAAAATAAAACCTAACATCTAACGCATGCGCAATGTCTATCTACCTGTCAACCGCAATCCCTAATAAAGTGCTTAAACCCCTAAACCGCTGCTCCCGGACCCCGCCGCCACCTACATTAAAATGATAACCCCCTAATGTGAGCCCTCTACACCGCCGCCACCTATATTATATATCTAACCCCCTAATGTGAGCCCTCTACACCGCCGCCACCTATATTATATATATCTAACCCCCTAATGTGAGCCCTCTACACCGCCGCCACCTCTATTAAAATTATTACCCCCTAATGTGAGCCCCCTACCCCACCGCCACCTATTTTAACTACATTACCCCCTAATCTAATCCCCCTACACCACCGCCACCTATTTTAACTACATTACCCCCTAATCTAATCCCCCTACACCGCCGCCACCTATTTTAACTACATTACCCCCTAATCTAATCCCCCTACACCACCGCCACCTATATTAAAATGATTAACCCCTAATCTAATCCCCCTACACCGCCGCCACCTATAATAAATGTATTACCCCCCAAAATACTAAAGTGTCCCTACACTGCATTGCCCCAAAGTAATCAGCTCCATTACCAGCTTTTTGCGGGGCATTGCCCCAAAGTAATCAGCTCTTTTACCTGTAATCTGACCCCCCTACACCGCCGCCACCTATATTAAATATATTAACCCCTAATCTAATCCCCCTACACCTATATTAAATATATTAACCCCTAATCTAATCCCCCTACACCGCCGCCACCTATATTAACCCTAATTATATTAGGGTTAATATAGTTAATATAGTTATTATATTATATATATATTAACTATATTAACCCTATCTAACCCTAACACCCCTAACTTAATTATTATTGCAATAAATCTAAATAATATTAATATTATTAACTAAAATATTCCTATTTAAAACTAAATACTTACCTATAAAATAAACCCTAAGATAGCTACAATATAATTAATAATTACATTGTAGCTATTTTAGGGTTTATATTTATTTTACAGGTAACTTGGTATTTATTTTAACTAGGTACAATAGCTATTAAATAGTTAATAACTATTTAATAGCTACCTAGTTAAAATAATTACCAATTTACCTGTAAAATAAATCCTAACCAAAGTTACAAATACACCTACACTATCAATAAATTAATTAAATAAACTACAATTATCTAAACTAAAATATAATTAAATACACTAAACTAAATTACAAAAAAAACCTCCACTAAATTACAAAAAAAAAAGATTACAATAATTTTAAGCTAATTACACCTAATCTAAACCCCCTAATAAAATAACAAAGCCCCCCAAAATAAAAAAATGTCCCTACCCTAAACTAAATTACAAAAAGTAATCAGCTCTAATACCAGCCCTTAAAAGGACCTTTTGTGGGGCATTGCCCAAAAGTAATCAGCTCTTTTACCTGTGGGAAAAAAGAAACCCCCCCCCATTACAACCCACCACCCACACACCCCTACTCTAAAACCCACCCTATCCCCCCTTAAAAAACCTAAGTCTAACCCCCAAGTGGTCCTTACCTGTCCTGAAGACCGGCGGAGAAGGTCCTGTTCCAGGCGGAGAAGTCTTCTTCCAGGTGGCGACCTCTTCTTCTTCCAGGAACCAGCCGGCGCGGAGCGGAAGAGTTGAAGACCGATGACCGCGGAGCTGAAGACCGTCCTCTCTGGAACTGAAGACCGGCGATGCAGGAACTGAAGATCAGCGATGCTGGAACTGAAGACCGGAGCCATGGAGCGTGGAGGATCCTCTTCATACGATCGCCGCCGTACACTGAATCGGAATTCAAGGTACGCGATTAAAAATGGCGTCCCTTGAATTCCTATTGGCTGATTTGAGCCTTCAAATTCAAATCAGTCAATCGGATGAGAGCTACTTTAATTCTATTGGCTGATTTGAATAGCCAATAGAATAAGAGCTACTGTAATTCTATTGGCTATTCAAATCAGTTAATATATTTATTGTTAGGAGTGAGAGGGGGGATTGCTTATAGAGGGGTATACATGTCGGGCTATGTTTGGTAGGCGTGTTAGACAGTAACGGGAGATTTAATATTTTAGTCAGTTTTTTTATGCGGCAGCAGATTCTAAAGTGCCGTAAGTCACTGGCGACTCCAGAAATTTGTACTTACGCAGATTTCTTTAGCAACTGCCGGCGCCATATATGAGATAGCTCGCTGAGCAAGCTGAAACTACGGGTGGCTTGCGCCGAAACCTGCGCCATATATCGGATAGCGCCCCAAGTCTGTCAAAAGAACTGAAATAAGGGGGCAGTTTGCAGAGGCTTAGATACAAGGTAATCACAGAGGTAAAAAGTTTATTATTATAACTGTGTTGGTTATGCAAAACTAGGGAATGCGTAATAAAGGGATTAGCTATCTTTTTAAACAACAAAAATTCTGGTGTTGACTATCCCTTTAAAGGGAAAGTCTATTTTTATTGTTTAAAAAGATAGATAATCCCTTTATTACCCATTCCTCAGTTGTACCTAACCAACACGGTTATATTAATATACTTTTTACTTCTGTGATTGCCTTGTATCTAAGCCTCTGCGTACTGCTCCCTTATTTTAGTTCTTTTAACAGACCTGCATTTTAGCCAATCAGTGCTGACTCCTAAGTAACTCCACAGAAGGGAGCACAATGTTATCAATATGGCACACATGAACTAGAGCTGTCTAGCTGTGGAAAACTGTCAAAATGCACTGAGATAAGAGATGGCCCTCAAGGGTCTAGAAAACATAATTTATGTAAGAACTTACCTGATAAATTCATTTCTTTCATATTAGCAAGAGTCCATGAGCTAGTGACGTATGGGATATACATTCCTACCAGGAGGGGCAAAGTTTCCCAAACCTTAAAATGCCTATAAATACACCCCTCACCACACCCACAATTCAGTTTAACGAATAGCCAAGAAGTGGGGTGATAAGAAAGGAGCGAAAGCATCAAAATAAGGAATTGGAATAATTGTGCTTTATACAAAAAAATCATAACCACCACAAAAAGGGTGGGCCTCATGGACTCTTGCTAATATGAAAGAAATTAATTTATCAGGTAAGTTCTTACATAAATTATGTTTTCTTTCATGTAATTAGCAAGAGTCCATGAGCTAGTGACGTATGGGATAGCAGATACCCAAGATGTGGAACTTCCACGCAAGAGTCACTAGAGAGGGAGGGATAAAATAAAGACAGCCAATTCCACTGAAAAATTAATCCACTACCCAAATCAAAAGTTTCAATTTTTATAATGAAAAAAACTGAAATTATAAGCAGAAGAATCAAACTGAAACAGCTGGCTGAAGTACTATTCTACCAAAAACTGCTTCTAAAGAAGAGAAAACATCAAAATGGTATAAATTAGTAAAAGTATGCAAAGAAGACCAAGTCATTGCTTTGCAAATTTGATCAACAGAAGCTTCATTCTTAAAAAGCCCAGGAAGTAGAAACTGACCTAGTAAAATGAGCCGTAATCCTCTGAGACGGGGAATAACCTGACTCCAAATAAGCATGATGAATCAAAAGCTTAACCAAGATGCCAAAGAAATGGCAGAAGCCTTCTGACCTTCCTAAAACCAGAAAAGATAACACATAGACTAGAAGTCTGTCTGAAATCTGAGTAGCTTCAACATAATATTTCAAAACTCTTACCACATCCTAAAGAATGTAAGAATCTTACCAAAGAATTCTTAGGATTAGGACACAAGGAAAAGACAATAATTCCTCCACTAATGTTGTTAGAATTCACAACTTAGGTGAAAATTGAAATGAGGACAGCAAAAAAACACCTTATCCTGATGAAAAATCAGAACAAGGAGATTCACAAGAAAGAACAGATAATTCAAAAACTGTTCTAGCTGAAGAGATGTCTAAAAAGAACAATACTTTCCATGAAAGTAATTAATGTCCAAAGAAAGCATATGCTCACAGTCACACCGAAGAGCCTGTAACGCCTTCAGAATCAAATTAAGACTCCAAAGAGGAGAAATTGGCTTAATGACAGGCTTGATACGAACCAAAGCCTGAACAAAACAATGAATATCAGAAAGATTTAGCAATTCTTACTGTGAAACAGCACAGGAAAAGCAGAGATTTGTCCTTTCAAGGAACATGCAGACAAAACCTTATGAAGAAACTAAAAATTCCTAGGAATTCTAAAAGAATGCCAAGAGAATTCATAAGAAGAACATCATGAGATGTAAATCTTCCAAACTCGATAATAAATCCTACTAGACACAGATTTACGAGCCTGCAACATAGTATTAATTACTGAGTCAGAGAAACTTCTATGACTAAGTACTAAGCGTTAAATTTTCATACCATCAAATTAATAATTTGAATTCCTGATGAAAAAACGAATGTTAAGATATAAGGTCTGGCCTTAATGGAAGTAACCAAGATTGGCAACTGAACATCCGAACAAGAACCATATACCAAAACCTGTGTGGCCACGCTAGAGCCACCAGCCACACCAAAGATTGCTCTCTGATGATTTTGAAAATCACTCTTAAAAGAAGAACCAGAGATGAAAAAATATAGGCAGATTGATAATTCCAAGGAAGTGTCAATGCATACACTACTTCTGCCTGAGGATCCCCGGACCTGAATAGGCCTCTGGGAAGTTCCTTGTTTAGATGAGATGCCAACAGATCTATTTCTGGAAGCCCTCACATCTGAAAAATTGAAAAACATATTTGGGTAAAAGGACCATTCTCCCGGATGTAAAAGCTTGATTAACAGAGATAATCCGCTTCCCAATTGTCTATACCTGGGGAAAAAACCACAGAAATTAGATAGGAGCTGGATTTAGCCCAAGCAAATATCAGAGATACTTCTGTCACAGCCTAAGAACTGATAGTCCCACCCTGATGATTGACATATGCCACAATTGTGACAATGTCTGTCTGAAAAAACAATAAACGTCTCTTCTTCAAAAAGAAACCAAACTGAAGAACTCTGAGAATGCACAGAGTTCCAAAAATATGAAATGGTAATCTCGCCTCCTGAGATTTCCAAACCCCTTTTGCTGACAGAGATCCTCAGACAGCCTCCCAACCTAAAAGACTCGCATCTGTAGAGATCATGGTCCAGGTTGAAAGAACCGAAGAGACCTGTAGAACTAAATGATGGTGATCTTAACCACCGAATCAAAGATAGTTAAACATTAGGATTCAAAGATATAAAAAGTGATATCCTAGAATCCCTTGCACCATTATTCAGTATAAGAAACTGGAAAGGTTTCCTAAATGAGCAAAGGGAATCGAATCCAATGCTGCAGCCATGAAACCTAAAACTTCCATGCATATATAGCAACTTGAAGAAAATAATAGAGACTGAAAGTTCCGACAAACGGAACCCAATAAACTTGTCACTTGTCTGTTAGAGACAAAAAACATTGACACAATTTATCTGGAAACCTAAAAAAGGTGACCTTTGTGTGAGGAATCAAGGAGCTTTTGTTAAAAAGATCCTCTAACCATGTCTTGAAAAAACAACAAAGTTGAATCGTATGAGATTCCACAGAATGAAAAGACTGAACCAGTACCACAATACCGTCCAAATAAGGAACACTGAGAACCTTAAAAAGATTCTTAGAGCTGTCGCTAGACCAGAAGGAAAAGCAACAAATTGGTAATGCTTGTCAAAAAAAGAGAATCTCAGAAAATAAAAATAATCTGAATGAAAACAGAAAATGAAGATATGCATCTATTGTATCTAATGTAAACAAATAATGCCATCACTGACCAAAAAGGCAGAATAGACCATATAAACACCATTCTAAAAGATGGTACATTTATATGACAATTCAAAAAGATTTTCTATCTTTGGAACAATGAATAGTCTTGAATAAAACCCCAAAACCCAGTTCCTAAAAATTGAACTGGAATAAATACCCCAGAAGACTCCAGGTCTGAGCAGCACTTGAGCCCCAACGGGTGACCAGCCGCGCTTCACCAGTACCCAAAACATATAGGTCTGAAACAGACTTCAGGAAAGTGTTAGTCTTACTGGAATAGCTGGAATACGATAGAGAAAAAAGACTTCTCACAGATGGTTTTACTCTGAATCCTATTCTGTACCCAAAGTCTAAGAAGTTTGGACCGAATAGAACCAAACAAATTTCAAAAAAGTCTTAACCTGCCCCCTACCAGCCAAGCTGGAATAAGAACCGCACCTACATGCAAATTTGGGGAGCTGACTTTTAAAAAGCTTAATTAAATGAAGAAAAAAACTTCTAATTATAAACATGTTACTTGGGAAAGAATTCAGGACTCCATTCCTTAGTAAGAACAGAAAACTAATATAAGCTTAAGTTTTAGTCTTAGAACTCAATCTTGAAGCCCATAGTAACAGTTAAAGAATTGAATCCAATTATGACCCAAATAATTGATTATCTTGGAAAAAAAGAAATATGGATTTTAAAAATCAAATTAGCATTCCAAGATTGAAATCACAAAGGCCTAGATTTGGAATTTTGCGTTAGAAGGGGTGCGTTAGTTACGCTTGCTTTTTTTTGGCCGCCCCTTTTAAATACCGCTGGTATTTAGAGTTCACAGAATGGCTGCGTTTTCAGTGCGTTAGGCTCCAAAAAGGGAGCGTAGAGCATAATTTACCGCCACTGCAACTCTCAATACCAGCGGTGCTTACGGACGCGGCCAGCTTCAAAAACGTGCTCGTGCACGATTCCCCCATAGGAAACAATGGGGCAGTTTGAGCTGAAAAAAAACCTAACACCTGCAAAAAAGCAGCGTTAAGCTCCTAACGCAGCCCCATTGTTTCCTATGGGGAAACACTTCCTAAGTCTGCACCTAACACTCTAACATGTACCCCGAGTCTAAACATCCCTAGCATTACACTTATTAACCCCTAATCTGCCGCCCCCGCTATCGCTGACACCTGCATATTTTTTTTAACCCCTAATCTGCCGCTCCGTACACCGCCGCAACCTACATTATACCTATGTACCCCTAATCTGCTGCCCCTAACACCGCCGACCCCTATATTATATTTATTAACCCCTAATCTGCCGCCCCCAACGTCGCATCCATCTACCTACAATAATTAACCCCTAATCTGCCGACCGGACCTCACCGCTACTATAATAAATGTATTAACCCCTAAAGCTAAGTCTAACACTAACACTAACACCCCCCCTAAGTTAAATATAATTTAAATCTAACAAAATAAATTAACTCTTATTAAATAAATTATTCCTATTTAAAGCTAAATACTTACCTGTAAAATAAACCCTAATATAGCTACAATATAAATTATAATTACATTGTAGCTATTTTAGGATTAATATTTATTTTACAGGCAACTTTGTAATTATTTTAACCAGGTACAATAGCTATTAAATAGTTAATAACTATTTAATAGTTACCTAGTTAAAATAATTACAAAATTACCTGTAAAATAAATCCTAACCTAAATTACAATTAAACCTAACACTACACTATCAATAAATTAATTAAATAAAATACCTACAATTATCTACAATTAAACCTAACACTACACTATCAACAAATTAATTAAATACAATACCTACAAATAAATACAATGAAATAAACTAACTAAAGTACAAAAAATAAAAAAGAACTAAGTTACAAAAAATAAAAAAATATCTACAAACATTAGAAAAATATTACAACAATTTTAAACTAATTACACCTACTCTAAGCCCCCTAATAAAATAACAAAGACCCCCAAAATAAAAAAATGCCCTACCCTATTCTAAAATTAAAATAGAAAAGCTCTTTTACCTTACCAGCCCTGAAAAGGGCCCTTTGCGGGGCATGCCCCAAAGAATTCAGCTCTTTTGCCTGTAAAAAAAAAAACATACAATACCCCCCCCAACATTACAACCCACCACCCACATACCCCTAATCTAACCCAAACCCCCCTTAAATAAACCTAACACTAAGCCCCTGAAGATCTCCCTACCTTGTCTTCACCACGCCGGGTTCACTGATCGATCCAGAAGAGCCTCCGATGTCTTGATCCAAGCCCAAGCGGGGGGCTGAAGATGTCCATGATCCGGCTGAAGTCTTCATCCAAGCGGGAGCTGAAGAGGTCCATGATCCGACTGAAGTCTTCTATCAAGCGGCATCTTCAATCTTCTTTCTTCCGGATCCATGTTCATCCCGCCGACGCGGAACATCCATCTTAACCGACGACTTCCTGACGAATGACAGTTCCTTTAAGGGACGACATCCAAGATGGCGTCCCTCGAATTCCGATTGGCTGATAGGATTCTATCAGCCAATCGGAATTAAGGTAGGAAAATTCTGATTGGCTGATGGAATCAGCCAATCAGATTCAAGTTCAATCCGATTGGCTGATCCGATCAGCCAATCAGATTGAGCTTGCATTCTATTGGCTGATCGGAACAGCCAATAGAATGCCCTATTTATTATAGGGTTATTGAGGCGGGAGTGAGGCGGATTAGGGGTTAATACATTTATTATAGTAGCGGGGAGGTCCGGTCGGTAGATTAGGGGTTAATAAGTGTAGGTAGGTGGCGGCGACGTTTGGTGTGGCAGATTAGGGGTTAATAAATATAATATAGGGGTCGGCGGTGTTAGGGGCAGCAGATTAGGGGTACATAGGGATAACGTAGGTTGCGGCGGTGTGCGGTCGGCAGATTAGGGGTTAAAAATTTTTAATAGAGTGGCGGCGATGTGGGGGGACCTCGGTTTAGGGGTACATAGGTAGTTTATGGGTGTTAGTGTACTTTAGAGCACAGTAGTTAAGAGCTTTATGAACCGGCGTTAGCCCAGAAAGCTCTTAACTCCTGACTTTTTGCTGCGGCTGGAGTTTTGTCGTTAGATTTCTAACGCTCACTTCAGCCATGACTCTAAATACCGGCGTTAGAAAGATCCCATTGAAAATATAGGATACGCAATTGACGTAAGGGGATCTGCGGTATGGAAAAGTCGCGGCTGGAAAGTGAGCGTTAGACCCTTTCCTGACTGACTCCAAATACCAGCGGGCGGTAAAAACCAGCGTTAGGAGCCTCTAACGCTGGTTTTGACGGCTACCGCCAAACTCTAAATCTAGGCGAAAGTTCTTCTAGCTAAAATAGCTAAAGACATAGATAAACCTCATTTGCGAAAAACATTTAATAAAATGATAACACAAATGAAATTATTAGCATGTTAATTAAGTTAAAGGACCAGTCAACACACTGGACTTGCAAAATCAACAAATACAAGAAAACAAGACAATGCAAAAGCACTTAGTCTGAACTTCAAATGAGTAGTAGATTTATGTCCTTTTAACAATGCTAAACAAATCATAATCCTATACTTGATCTTAAAGTATCCAACCAGAAAGATGAAGCAATTACAACATCAGCCAAATAAATTACAGGTCTAAGAAAAGTACCTGAAAATAATTTTCCTTAAATAAGATATGACCATCTGAAGGAAAAAAATAAATACTATTTGCAATAAGAATAATAGTATATTTAGCAGAAGTAGAGATAGCCCCATTAATTTGGGGAATCTTTCCTCAAAACTGAAAACTAACTGCCTATTCCATTCCCTAGTATCAGGAACTGGAAAAAAACCTCTGAAGAAACCACAGAAGATAAACAGGCAGAATTTAAATGTTAGCTAGTCTTTAAAATCAAAAGAACTAGTTACTTCAATATCCAAAATAATCAACACCTTTTGAACAAAGAACAAATGTACTCTATTTCTGAATGAGAAAAAACACCATCAGAGAAGGATAATTCATTATGTTGTTGGTCATTTTGAAACTTCATCAACTAAAAAAAGAAGTTTGAAAAAGACCTAAAAATTTTATTAGAAGGCGGGATGTCAGACAAAGCCTTTAAAATAGAATCAGAAAAATATTCTTATAAATTTTCTAAGTATATCTTGTACATAAGATGTAAAAAGAATAGCAATATATAAAGCATAAATACTAATGGATTCTGCATGTAAAAGTTTATCATGATAACTTATTACAAACCATAGCTAAAGATAAACATTCATAACATTAAAATAAATGAACTTAGCTTTGGTAGGACTGATATCAGTCAACAGGAATCCGTTAGCATGTTCTGATTCAGGAACAGTATACGAAATATCTTGCAATATGTAATAGAAAAAAACAACATATAAAGCAAAATTATCAAATTCCTTAAATGACAGTTTCAGGAATGGGAGAAAAATGCAAAATAAGCCTCTAGCAACCAGAAGCAGCAAAAAATATGAGACTTAAATAATGTGACCCACATTATTGGGGCCAAATACAACGCCCATATCTTTTGGCGCCAAATATGACGTCACATCTTCTGACGCCAAAACTGACGCCCACATTTTTTGGCGCAAAAAAACGTCTGAATACACAATATAAATACACAATATAAAATATTCTTATAAATTTCTAAGTATATCTTGTACATAAGATGTAAAAAGAATAGCAATATATGAAGCATAAATACGAATAGATTCTGCATGTAAAAGTTTATCATGATAACTTATTACAAACCATAGCTAAAGATAAACATTCATAACATTTAAAATAAATGAACTTAGCTTTGGTAGGACTGATCTCAGTCAAAAGGAATCCCTCAGCATGTTTTGATACAGGAACAGTGTACGAAAAATCTTGCAATATGTAATAGAAAAAAAAAAAAAAAAAAGCAAAATTATCAAATTCCTTAAATGACAGTTTCAGGAATGGGAAAAAATGCACAACAAACAAGACTCTAGCAACCAGAAGCAACAAAAAAGTGAGACTTAAATAATCTGAGAAAAAGTAGAACAAGTATGACGCCCACATTTTTGGCGCAAAGTATGACGCCCACATTATTGGCACCAAGTACAACGCCCATATTTTTTGGCGCCAAGTATGACGCCACATCCTCTGATGCCAAAAACGACGCCCACATTTTTTGGCGCAAAAAAACGTCTGAACACACATGCGTCAAAAAATGACGTAACAACGAACAAACTTCCGGCGTCAACTACGGCGCCGGAAATGACAACATTTTGCACCAAAAAAGTTCACGCCAAGAATGACGCAATAAATTGAAGCATTTTCTGCCCCCGCGAGCCTAACAGCCCGCAGGGAAAAAAGTCAATTGAAAATTTTCAAGGTAAGAAAAAAATATTTATTCATATGCATTATCCCAAATAATGAAACTGACAGTCTGAATGAAGGAATACTGATTATCCTGAATCATGGCAAATATAAGTTTAAACACATATATTTAGAACTTTACATATAAAGTGCCCAACCATAGCTTAGAGTGTCACAAAAAATAAGACTTACTTACCCCAGGACACTCATCTACATATAGTAGATAGCCAAACCAGTACTGAAACGAGAATCAGTAGAGGTAATGGTATATAAGAGTATATCGTCGATCTGAAAAGGGAGGTAGGAGAAGAAATCTCTACGACCGATAACAGAGAACCTATGAAATAGATCCCCTAGAGGAAGACCATTGTATTCAAATAGGCAATACTCTCTTCACATCTCTCTGACATTCACTGCACTCTGAGAGGGAAACCGGGCTTCAGCCTGCTGCGAAGCGCATATCAACGTAGAATCTAGCACAAACTTACTTCACCACCTCCATGGGAGGCAAAGTTTGTAAAACTGAATTGTGGGTGTGGTGAGGGGTGTATTTATAGGCATTTTAAGGTTTGGGAAACTTTGCCCCTCCTGGTAGGAATGTATATCCCACTAGCTCATGGACTCTTGCTAATTACATGAAAGAAATCAACATATGAGCCTACCTATAATTAGCTTCCAACAAAGAACAAAGCAAATTTGATGATAAAAAATAAATAGAAAGTTTTTTAAAATTGTATGCTCTATCTTAATCATGAAAATTTAATTTTGACTAGACTGTCCCTTTAATAAAATCCCCCAAAGCAGCAAAAGTAAAGGAAATTTCCCCTTGAGAAAAGGCATCTGAAAATTGAATGCATTTAGTAGAATATCATAAATAAGTCCAATATACTATGCATACCTTCTTATTTTGCCAACAAGGATTTTAGGCAATAACTTTTTATCTTGCCAGCAGAAGTTTGAACAAAGGGAACAGGTGAGATTAGGCTGAGGCTTTTATTATAAAAAAAACAAGCCGGCATACTATATCAAAATCTATAATCAACGATTGATTGACAAGGGGAGATGCTCAGTTATTTATTACAATTCAAATCCTCAAGCTCATTGGTTTCTCGTTATAATACTCTTAGTGGACTTGTTTTGTCTGTCCATGATGTAGGATGTACTTTCTTGTTTGCTCCGTAATGCTGTGTTTACTTTTTAGTGTCACATGATGAATTATAGCCAATCGCATTATTGTTATGCTTTTGGTGAAGCTTATTGGCTGATCATATTGATCTTTGCCATGTGTTATTTTAGTTACTTATATGTTATCCTGATTACTTCTTTATGTTAATTTGTGCATTGTAGTTACTCCTCATAACAATTACAATATTGCATTAAAGGGACAGTACACTGTAAACTTGTTTTTCCATTAATGTATTTTAAATGACTTGTTATACCAGCTGCAGAGTATAAATTATTTGAGAACTTGCATTTCAGGTTTATTTGTATATATTAAGTAGCTGGTTTTGTGCTTTGAAACCACATCCTATTACAATGGGTTGAACTTAAAGGTAATATCAGATCTCATGACGTTATAACTTTGTGTACACAGACTTGCTCGTCTATCTTATATTTGTCTGGAACACCAAAGCTCAATACATAGAGAGAACAATGGAAAATTATCATTTTATTACTTAACTATCCTGCAGCCCACTGAGAGTGTAATTTTTTTCTGTTGGCTGTGTTTAAAGGGACATGAAACCAAATTTTTTTCTTTCATGATATAGAAAGAGTATGTAATTTTAAACCACTTTCTAATTTACTTCTATTTTCTAATTTGCTTCATTCTCTTGATATTATTTGCTGAAAAGCATATCTAGATAGGCTCATTAGCTGCTGATTGGTGACTGCACATAGATGCCGCGTGTGATTGGCTCACCCATGTGCATTGCCATTTCTTCAACAAAGGATATATCAAAAATCAAGCAAATTAGATAATAGAAGTAAATTGGAATGTTGTTTAAAATTGTATTCTCTACTTGAATTCTGAAAGAAAAATGTTGGGTTTAGTGTCCCTTTAAGTAGGCTATTCAATAGAATATACTCCAGTATAGAAACTTTCAGTATAGGTGGCTATACCACAGACTAAATCAGCTATTTCAAATGCTGAAATAGGAGTAAAGGAGCCACTTGTAGCCAGTTTAAAACACTTTAGCAGGTAAAAAGGATAATTGAAAATAATTTAAAGGGGAGAACATTTTTGGGTGAACTGTCCCTTTAATACTTGAGGAGATAATGCTTTCTTACTTGGTCTTTGGTCTACACTAATCACACAATTTTGCAGTAGTACTATGTTTATTTTTAGATGTCACATGATACATTATGGCCAATCTTATCAATGTTATACTCTTATTGATGTTCCTTAGCTAATTATATTTGTATTCACCAAGTATTATTATTAGTTACTTAGATCTTCAGCATAATAGCTCCTTCATATTGACTCTCACATCATGTAACTATTCTATACAGATCGCCACATTGGTCTAACATTTTAAGCATCGTATCTGCTTTATTTAGTTTTATATAAATCTGCACTGATCATGCAATATCCCTTGTTATATGTTAATAATTATTGCAACATGCTATTTCTTCCAATATCTTTTCATAGTATTGGTAACTTATGTGGCGTTTAGTTAGTAATTTTGGTAATTTTTATATATTTACATCAATAAACTTTAAATATATGTCTGTGTCACATAGTATCCCTGGTTTTAATATTATTAAAGCTACTTATTAGAGCAATTTGTTCAATAATTTGCAACTGTAGCTGGCTGATATTATGTCCCATGGAGAGGAAGTGAGAGGAAGCAGGTGTTCTTTTTTGTCCTTCCTTCTAATGTGACAGGGATATACCATGTTGTACATTGTGCTCCTCTTTTTTTAATTGTACATACAGGTTTTTATATTTTAATTTTAACTATGAGCAATGCATATCTAGGGTTATTAAAGAAGTTAGAGAAGGTGTAATACCATTTTTTTGTCAGAAGATGTCACTATGATGTAACCTATGATTGCTTGTTAAACAGGGGGTGGTTATAAAAGGTACAAACCTTCATGGAATCAGTGTACATGACTAAGAGCCTATTGCAGGCTTGAAATGTTCTTTTGTCTTTGGGACCCAACCTATAAAAATAAAGGTCTTTTAAAGAATTCTATGGTGACTGAAGTTTCTACATATACTACATTGCTGTGAGGATCTGGTAAGTCTGTGACTCCGTGCCCCTTTACAAGGTGTGCTGTTTTCCCTTTTGTTTTGATTTACACCCCCATACCGTGACAGATGCTGGCTTTTGGACCTGACGCTGATAACAGCTTGGATGGTCCCTTTCCTCTTTGGCCTGGAGAACACGACGGCTTTTTCCAAAAATAATTTAAAATGTTAACTCTTTGGACCACTGTGCTACTGTCCATCTCAGATGAGACCGATAATTCAGCGGCACTTCTGGACAGTGTTGATGTATGGCTTCTGCTTTGTATAGTAAAGCCTTAACTTGCATCGGTGGATGCAGCGGCAAACGGTGTTCACTGACAAAGGTTTACCAAAGTATTCCCGAGCCCATGTCAGGCTATCCATTACAGACTCATGATGGTTTTTGAGATAGTGATGTCTGATGTAACTCCCTAAAATGTCGAGCAATGGGGGTATCAGATTCCTCATCTTCTATTGATCTAATATGTGCTAAAAACCTGTCCTTTAGGGGTCTCTTGATTCTCCTACGTACTGCTTAGAGCACCCCCTGCAGGTTAGCAAGTATATTACATGAGTTGTGTCACAATTCATAAAAAATTTAGTATTGTACATTTTCTGTGTGAATGTGGAAATGAAATTATCACCCTCAGAAACATAGTTACATGTTTTGCATATTTTCTTTCTACATTTGAAAAAACCTTTTCTTTTTTTGAGCCAACAGCTGTTAGATTTAGTAGAGCTGTCAGAGGGAGAGATGTAATTACCAATGGATTTACCTTTCCTAGATATAAAATCACATCCATTTTGTACAACCCGTTTTAATCCTGGGTCAGTGTATAGTATAGGGAGACTTTCATTAATTATGTTACATATTCTGCCATATTCCAGACTATATGTGGTAATAAACTTAGGTTTCGAATTTTCAATTTTCTTTTTATTTCCCAACTTTTTGTCTCGATATTTGAGCAAATCTTTCCTAGATAAGCTATCTACTTCTTTGCGTGCTTTATCTAACACCTTAGATTCATATCCTCTTTCTTTGAGACGATTTGTTAATATATCAGCCTGTAAATTGTAGGTAGCTTCTGTTGTACAATTTCGCTTAGCTCTTATAAATTGACCTTTAGGTATCCCCTGTATAGTATGCCTAGGATGGCAGGACTTGTAGTCGAATATAGTGTTCCCTGATGTAGGTTTCCTATGTAAGTCTGTTTCTATAGTGCCATTAGCTTTACCTGTAATTTTGATATCCAAAAAACAAACAGTGTTTTGATTTTGTTCTCCTGTCAGTTTAATACCACTACTGTTATTATTTAGGTGGTCACAAAATAGGTCAACACTTTGTTCATCACTGTCAATTATGAAGATGGTATGGGGGTGTGTCATTGCCCATGGCATGAGTAACTTGCTCATGTGTGAGGGCACCATTAATGCAGAAAGATATGTATACATTTGGAGCAACATATGCTGCCATCCAGACGTCGTCTTTTCCAGGGGCGTCCCTGCATTTTCCAGTAGGTCAATGCCAAACCACATTCAGCCCAGATTACAAGCGCATGGTTGCGTAAGCAGAAAGTGCGGTTGTCTATGATTGAGAATGTGTGGCACATTATGAAGTGCAAAATAAGGCAACGAAGGCCCCCGTACAATTGCGCAGCTGAAAACATTCATAATGGATGAATGGGGGGAAATTCTGCTTGCTAAACTGAACCAACTGGTGTCTTCAGTGCCCAAATGCTTAATAAGTGTGATGTTACACAGTGGTAAACAGTCAACTGTCGCAACTTTTTTGGAGTGTGCTACAAACATCAGATTTTAAATGAGTGTATATTTAAAAAAAAAAATAAAAAAAAAATCACAAAGTAAAACATCAAATAATGTGTTAATGTGTTTTCTATATAGTATAGGATGAATTGAATTTTCAAATGACTCTTTTTGTTTGTTTTTTGCATTTTCCATACTGTCCCAACCTTTTCAGAATTGGGGTTGTATATTAACTTTAACACATTTACGTTAACAATTTTTATTAATACTATCAAGTGTTGACTTATATAAATCATATATAGATACTCTGATCCTTCAATATCTCACATCCTTGATCTCTATAATTCTCATTAGCTACTTATAATATTAATAGACTGCAGAGCATAAATTACAAATAATCCTTTATTACACAGAGTTTGTAACAAACATGTAACTACTCAGTTAGTTCCCTTTTAAGGAGGAGTCTGTGAACCACAATTGCAGTCTTTCTAAGCACATAATTTAAGTGTATAGCTTCACAATAATTATTATATTGCAGAATTTGTTAGCAATTAATGAAAGAAACAAATCCAACTGGTTATAGATTTGGCTTCAACATTGCTGTTAATATAGTCATATAATGTTATATAAATCCTTTTCATTCAAAACGATGACACACAGAGATAAAAGTCAGAAACAGTCAGTAGTTTAAGCAAAACAGGCTAAATAATCAGAATAATCATAGACTGTTACTGGAAAGAAACTGAATCAAATTAATAGTGACTGTTAATTTACTTGTTGTAGCTGAAAGAGAGCACTGCAGATTATCATCCAAGCACAGATGCAGCTGTGGCAGGTTAGAGACTGCTTGCATATAGGTGTAACTTGTGAGTAGGAGACTGGCTGCTGCAAATAAACTGCTTGTTTGTTGAAATCTTGCACACTGAAAGTGAAACACAAAATTTCCCCTACTATAGGGAAAGAATGAAAGAACAAAGTCCTTATTGTAGCTGTCAGTGGTTCTCCCTGCATTGTTTGCTATTTGCTGCTGGCTGCCATTTTACTTACCTCTCACTGAATCTGATGCAAAGTGTATAACGCCGCTCACTCATCTGGGCGCCCTATTATGGCCAAACTGGTGAACATCATCAGTGTGAGACAGGTTGCAGTCCCAGGATTATGATATAACACTTATTATTTAAAGGGCCTCTGTTCAGTATGCTTTTGCCCTTATGTTGTCTCAGACTTGTTTGTTAGTTCCTGTGTATTACCTGGCTTGTCTGATGTCCCTTCTGGATCCTGATCCTTGGCTTGTTCCTGACTCTGCTGTTTTCCTAGTTCCTGATTCCAGCTTGTCTGACTACTCACTTTGGCTCCTGACTCGGCTCGTCTGACTACAAGCTCTGGTTTGGACTCCTGGCTTGTCATTGGGCTTGTGGACTTTTTTATTATTTTTTTATTAATAAAAAGTGTGATTATTTTTGCACTTCACGTATCAGCCTGATTCCTGGTACCCTGACATTACGCAAGGGCCATGAATCTTGATGGTGCTTATAATCCACCTTTACCTACCATCATTTCCAGGATGGATGAACAGGATCACCGCTTGGATCAATTTGCACTAGCCCTGCAAACCCTTCTGACTCGCACTGCACATTTGGATCAAAGTGTCCCAGAAGTGTCCTACCAGGAGCATGCCCTGTTGTGCACCTCTACCACAGCGATATGGAGGCGATCCTAATCAGTGCAGATGGTTTTTGAACCAGGTGGGAATTTATTTTAAAATGTTACTTAAGGCATTTACCTCTGACAGAGATAAGGTGGGATTTCTCATCTCTTTACTATCTGACACGGCTCTTGCTTGGGCTAATCCCTTGTGGGAGACTAATAAACTAGTGATTTCTAATTACCCTGAATTTGTGGCCTCCTTTCGAAGGGTGTTTGATGTTCCAGCTCGCGCCTCCTTTGCTGCCAAGTGACTCATGTCCGTTCAGCAAGGTATGAGATCTGATGCTCAGTATGCCATTGAGTTCCATACGCTTGCCGCAGAGGTAGGTTGGAACAGTGAAGCCCTTGTTGCCGCCTTCTTTCATGGGCTCTCTGATGTGATTAAAGATGAAGTTGTTGCCAGAGATTTACCAGAGGATCTCGAGGCATTGGTGTCTTTTTTAATCCAATTGACAGCAGACTTAGAGAGAGGCCCTCTTTCAAGAAGCACTTGCGGAAGCCTCCTGTTCCGTTGTCTCCTACGTTTTTGTTCCCACCCATGCTTCCCTCTCCTCCCATGCCTCCTGCTCCTGAGTCACCAGGTACTGCTGAGCCAATGCTGTTGGGATTCACACATCTCTCCGTGGCAGAGAGGGCCTTTAGGATGAGAGAGGGGCTCTGCCTCTTTTGTGGGTTACAGGGCCACCTTTTAAAGTCTTGTCGTACACGGCCAGGAAATGCTCGCACCTAAGGTCCTGTTGGGGGCAGACATTGGGTGGTTTATCCTCATGCTCGGAACTGCTAAAGGAGAAACCTTTGGTCACGGTTGTCCTTTCCTGGGTAGACTCCTCCATAGTCACCCAGGCTGACTCCGGTGCTGCGGGCTATATCATTGACAGTGCTTCTGTATCTCAGCACTCCATTCCTGTATTGCCTTGGTCTGTTGCGCTTACTATTGAGACCATTGATGGCAGGCCCCTTCAGCCCACACTCGTTACTCACAAAAACGCTCCGTTATCCATGGCTGTTGGGGCTCTACATTTTGAAACACTCCAGTTCCAGGTGATAAACTCTCCGCATTTTCCGGTTGTTCTGGGTTATCCCTGGCTCCAAAAGCACAATCCCGGTCTCGACTGGCGCAGGTCCGAAATTTTGTCATGGTCTCCGCAATGTATTTCCACTTGTCTTCGGAAACCAGTCAAAGTCCTGTGCACTTCTTCAGTATCTCAATTGCCAGAGGAGTACTGACAGTTCCTAGACTTTTTGACAAGGTGCATGCCGGTACGTTGCCTCCTCACCGGTCTTACAATTGCACCATAGACCTGCAACCCGGAGCCATTCCTCCTCGGGGCCGGGTGTACCCTCTGGCTGTTGCAGAGAAGTGTGCTATGGAGGAGTATGTTGAAGATGCTCTGTCACAGGGAATCATCCGCAAATCCTGCTCTCCTGCGAGGGCTGGCTTCTTCTTTGTGAAGAAAAAGGGTGGCGAGTTAAGACCATGTATCGATTATAGGGGTCTTAATCGTCTTACCATTAAGAATGCTTACCCTATTCCGCTCATTACGGAACTCTTTGACCACCTCAAGGGAGCTACTGTCTTTACTAAACTTGATTTGAGAGGAGTGTACAATCTCGTTAGGATTAAGGAGGGCCACGAATGGAAAACAGCATTTAACACCAGGAGCGGGCATTATGAGTATCTTGTAATGCCCTTTGGCCTATGTAATGCTCCTGCTGTTTTTCAGGAATTTATTAATGATGTCCTACGTGATATGTTGCAACAGTGTGTTGTGGTGTACTTTGACGACATCCTCATACACTCACCCACACTTGAGGCTCATCGTTCTGATGTTACACGGGTTCTTCAGAGACTACGTGAGAATGGCCTGTTTTGTAAACTCGAGAAATGTGAGTTCCATCAGACTCAAGTAACCTTCCTAGGTTATGTTATCTCCGTTGCAGGGTTCTCCATGGATCCTGACAAGTTATCTGCAGTGGCCTCACCCAGTTGGTCTTCGGTCTATTCAACGTTTCTTGGGGTTCGCCAATTACTATAGAAAGTTTATTAAAATCTTTTCTTCCTTGGTCAAACCTATCACAGACATGACCCGTAAAGAGAATGATCCACTCCATTGGTCACATACTGCCATTAAGGCCTTTGAGAGTCTTAAGACTGCCTTTGCTGCCACTCCAGTTCTGGATTATCCTAACCCTGTCTTGCCTTTTCGTTCTTGAGGTCGATGCGTCTGAGACTGGAGTAGGTGCCCTCTTGTCTTAACGTCCTACATCTGATGGTTCCTTACATCCGTGTGGTTTCTTTTCTAAGAAATTGTCTCCAGCGGAGTGCAATTATAAAATTGGCAACAGGGAATTACTAATTTACTGGCCACAATTTTGGCACTCAAGGAATGGAGGCATCTTCTCAAGGGTACTAGCGCTAATTCTTACAGACAACAAGAATTTAACTTATCTATCCAAAGCAAAACGTTTGTTGCCCGGACAGGCCCAATATTTTTGTCTCAGTTTTATTATGTGGTCTCCTATCTGCCTGGTAGTAAAAATGTTAGGGCTGATGCCCTCTCTCGACAATTTTCACCTCTGTCCAAGGAGGAGTCTATACCAACACCAGTTATACCTCCTGACCATATTTTGGCCACCATACGTACTAATTTGACTTATTCCTAGGGGGAGGAGATCCTGGCTGCACAAACCAATGCACCTCCTGAGAAACCTAGAGGTAAGTGCTTTGGACATGATAATCTTCAAACTAAACTATTGCACACTTACCACTATCCTAAAGCCACAGGTCACCCGGGCAAGAACAAAAGGATTTGGTCTGTCACTCGACAATTCTGATGGCCTGGTCTTCGTTCTGTTGTTGCTGTAATGTTGCCTCCTGCTCAGTCTGTGCACAGAACAAGACTGACGTCTTCCTGTGGGTCTTCTCCAACCAATTGCTAATGGTGAGCGTCCTTGGACACATCTTTCAATGCACTTAATTGTCGAGCTCCCTGTTTCCAATGGCAATACTGTTATCCTAATGGTGGTTGACTGTTTTTCTAAAATGTCACATTGCATTCCCTTGAAGAAGTTGCCTACCGCTCAGGAGCTTGCTTAAATTTTTGCCCGGGAGGTCTTCCATTTACATCGGTTACCCAAGGAGATAGTCTCGAACCGGGGTAGCCAGTTTGTCTCCAGATTTTGGTGCTCCTTTTGTGCTCAAATGGGGATTCAGCGTTCCTTCTCCTCGGTGTATCACCCTCAATCCAATGGGGCTGCGGAACGGTCTAATCAATCTCTGGAACAGTTCCTCTGTTGATATGTCTCAGATCCCCACAAAAATTGGTCTGAACTGTTACCTTGGACAGAGTTCGCTCGTAATAGTGCTATTAATACTTCCTCCCAGTTATACCCGTTCATGGCGAATTATGGGTTTCAACCATCCTTGTTGCCTGATTCATTCATGTCTCAGGGTATTCTGGCTTTGGAGGAGCATCTCTGACAACTCCGTTCCACGTGGGTGCAGATTCAGGATTGCATTCGTCGGTATTAAACTTGGTGTATTTTGACTCTCTTCATGCAACCATTTTACCAGCAATCTATGCCAAGTTTAATTTTTTTTTTTTTTACAAAATAGCAATTTAAGAATACATTTACTGAGAACGTTAAGGGTTACAGCCAAATAACACCCCAATATGTATTCAGCAACATCTTCTGAGTACAGTGATACCACCCATGTATAGGTGTGTCGGGTTCTCTGAGGGCTAAAAGGCCTTATTTTTAGGGGGCACATTCCAGTTTTCCATCTTGGAATTTTCACATCTGTCATCATGCACCCATGTCCTAGTTGGGACATTTCTGAAGCCGGCCAATGTAATTTACCCCCATAAAATCATATATTTTTGAAAAGTAGACACCATAGGGTATTTGAAATGCTGGTATTTTAACACTTTCCATTCACTAATTTAACCACCAGTCTTTGTCAAACTTTTGGGTAGTCATTTTTTTATGTTATTTTTCACACACGTTGTACTTTAGGCATGGATTCTCAGTTGCTGTTATGTGTTAACGACAAAAAAAACCTCAATATGTATTCAAGAACATCTCCTGAGTACAGTGATACCACCAATGAATAGGTTTGTTGGGTTCTCTGGGGGCTAAAAGGCCTTATTTTTAGGGGCACATTCCAGTTTTCCAACTTGGAATTTTCACATCCACAACAAAAAAGCATTGTGGGTTGCAATCTGCATTAAGTAAATTGCGACCTTTATGTACCAGGCCTTTGTCTTCCGCATAATTAGGTAGGGCTGCAGCAGCTAATCTGCTAGATCAACCCCACCCATATGCCAGTTATAAGCCTTGATGCACACTGGATTCATTGTGCTCTTTCAGCTCTGCCATGTACAGAGACCTCCACAGTCCTCTCTGTGTGGATGGTGGTAAGAAGGTATACATCCTTCTTGTCTCTGTAAATAACTGCCAACAGCTTCTCTTGGCGCAGAGCTGAGGTCTCCCCCTTTCGTAGCCGGATGTGTACAAGTTGTCTTGGGAAACCTGCGTGGTTTTTTCGAATTGTACCGCAAGCTACTGTATCAAAACAATACAGTAGCTTGAACAAAAGGACAATTGTATAAAAATTGTCTACATACAAGTGGTACCCTTTGTTTATTAGGGCTAAAATCAGGTCCCAGACAATCTTTCCAGTGGTTCCCATATGTTCTGGGCAGCCTGGAGGGTCAAGGTGGATATCCTTTCCCTCATACACCCAAAAGGCCGGAGTATTCCTTTATAATTCATCCAAAGAATGTAAGGTTCTCTCTAAAGAATTCTTAGGATTTGGACACAAGGAAAGGACAACAATTTCTTTATTAATGTTGTTAGAATTCACAACCTTAGATAAGAATTTAAATGAAGTCCGCAAAACTGCCTTATCCTGATGAAAAATCAGAAAGGAGATTCACAAGAGAGAGCAAATAATTCAGAAACTCTTCTAGCAGAAGAGATGGCCAAAAGAAACAACACTTTCCAAGAAAGTATTTAAATGCCCAAAGAATGCATAGGTTCAAATGGAGGAGCCTGTCAAGCCTTAAAAACCAAATAAAAACTCCAAGAAGGAGAGACTGATTTAACGACAGGCTTGATATGAACCAAAGCCTGAACAAAATAGTAAATATCAGGAAGCTTAGCAATCTTCCTGTGAAATAAAACAAAGAGCAGAGATTTGTCCATTCAAGGAACTTGCAGACAAACCCTTATCCAAACTATCCAAAAGAAACTGAAAAATTCTAGGAATTCTAAAAGAATGCCAAGAGAATTTATGAGAGAAACACCATGAAATGTAAGTCTTCCAAACTCGATAATAAATCTTTCTAGAAACAGATTTACGAGCCTGCAACATAGTATTAATCACAAAGTCAAAGAAACCTCTATGACTAAGCACTAAGCATTCAATTTGCATACCTTCAGATTTAAAGATTTGAAATCCTGATGGAAAAAAATGGACCTTGAAAACAGAAGGTCCGTCCTTAACGGAAGTGGCCAAGGTTGGCAACTGGATATCCGAACAAGATCCGCATACCAAAACCTGTGAGGCTATGCTGGAGCCACAAGCAGCACAAACGATTCCTCCATGATGATTTTGAAGAACACTCTTGGAAGAAAAACTAAAGGTTGAAAACACCAAGGAAGTGTCAATGCATCAACTGCTTCGGCCTGAGGATCCCTGGACCTGAACAGGTACCTGGGACGTTCCTTGTTTAGTAGAGAAGCCATCAGATCTATTTCTGAAAGACCCCACATCTGAACAACCTGAGAAAACACATCTGGATGGAGAGACTACTCCCCCGGATGTAAAATCTGACGCCTGAAATAATCCGCTTCCCAATTGTCTTAACTTGGGATATGAACCACAGAAATTAGACAGGAGCTGGAATCTGCCCAAGCAAGTATCCGGGATACTTCTTTCATAGCTTAAGAGGCCAAATCTGAAGAGCCCTCAAAATATTGATTGGTAATCTCGCCTCTTGAGATTTCCAAACCCCTTGTGCTGTCAGAGATCCCCAAACAGCTCCCCAACCTGAAAGACTTGCATCTGTTTGTGATCACAGTCCAGGTTTGAAAAACAAAAGAGGCCCCTTGAACTATATAATGGTGATTTAACCACCAAGTCAGAGATAGTCGAACATTGGGATTGAAGGATAGAAATTGTGATATCCTTGAAAAAACCCTGCACCATTGGTTCAGCACACAAAGCTGGAGAGGTCTCATATGAAAACGAGCAAAAGGGGATCGCGACCGATGCTGCAGTCATGAGACATAAAACTTCCATGCACATAGCTACAGAAGGGAATGACTGAGACTGAAGGTTCTGACAGTCTGCAACCAATTCAAAACATCTCTTGTCTGTTAGAGACAGAGTCATGGACACTGAATCTATCTGGAAACCTAAAAAGGCGACCCTTGTCTAAGGAATCAAAGACCTATTTAGTAAATTGATCCGCCAACCATGTTTTCAAAGAAACAACACTAGTTGATTCATGTAAGATTCTGCAGAATATAAAGACTGAGCTAATACCAAGAAATCATCTAAATAAGGAAAAAACAAAAATTTATGCTTACCTGATAAATTTATTTCTCTTGTGGTGTATCCAGTCCACGGGTTCATCTATTACTTGTGGGATATTCTCCTTCCCAACAGGAAGCTGCAAGAGGACACCCACAGCAGAGCTGTCTATATAGCTCCTCCCCTAACTGCCACCCCCAGTCATTCGACCGAAGACAAGCAAGAAAAAAGGAGAAACTATAGTGTGCAGTGGTGACTGTAGTTTAAAAATAAAAAACACCTGCCTTAAAATGACAGGTCAGGCCGTGGACTGGATACACCACAAGAGAAACAGAATTTATGTTTACCTGATAAATTTCTTTCTCCAACGGTGTGTCCGGTCCACGGCGTCATCCTTACTTGTGGGATATTCTCTTCCCCAACAGGAAATGGCAAAGAGCCCAGCAAAGCTGGTCACATGATCCCTCCTAGGCTCCGCCTACCCCAGTCATTCGACCGACGTTAAGGAGGAATATTTGCATAGGAGAAACCATATGGTACCGTGGTGACTGTAGTTAAAGAAAATAAATTATCAGACCTGATTAAAAAAACCAGGGCGGGCCGTGGACCGGACACACCGTTGGAGAAACAAAATTATCAGGTAAACATAAATTCTGTTTTCTCCAACATAGGTGTGTCCGGTCCACGGCGTCATCCTTACTTGTGGGAACCAATACCAAAGCTTTAGGACACGGATGAAGGGAGGGAGAAAATCAGGTCACCTAAATGGAAGGCACCACGGCTTGCAAAACCTTTCTCCCAAAAATAGCCTCAGAAGAAGCAAAAGTATCAAACTTGTAAAATTTGGTAAAAGTGTGCAGTGAAGACCAAGTCGCTGCCCTACATATCTGATCAACAGAAGCCTCGTTCTTGAAGGCCCATGTGGAAGCCACAGCCCTAGTGGAATGAGCTGTGATTCTTTCGGGAGGCTGCCGTCCGGCAGTCTCGTAAGCCAATCTGATGATGCTTTTAATCCAAAAAGAGAGAGAGGTAGAAGTTGCTTTTTGACCTCTCCTTTTAACTGAATAAACAACAAACAAGGAAGATGTTTGTCTAAAATCCTTTGTAGCATCTAAATAGAATTTTAGAGCGCGAACAACATCCAAATTGTGCAACAAACGTTCCTTCTTTGAAACTGGTTTCGGACACAGAGAAGGTACGATAATCTCCTGGTTAATGTTTTTGTTAGAAACAACTTTTGGAAGAAAACCAGGTTTAGTACGTAAAACCACCTTATCTGCATGGAACACCAGATAAGGAGGAGAACACTGCAGAGCAGATAGTTCTGAGACTCTTCTAGCAGAAGAAATCGCAACTAAAAACAAAACTTTCCAAGATAATAACTTAATATCAACGGAATGTAAGGGTTCAAACGGAACCCCCTGAAGAACTGAAAGAACTAAATTGAGACTCCAAGGAGGAGTCAAAGGTTTGTAAACAGGCTTGATTCTAACCAGAGCCTGAACAAAGGCTTGAACATCTGGCACAGCTGCCAGCTTTTTGTGAAGTAATACCGACAAGGCAGAAATCTGTCCCTTCAGGGAACTTGCAGATAATCCTTTTTCCAATCCTTCTTGAAGGAAGGATAGAATCCTAGGAATCTTAACCTTGTCCCAAGGGAATCCTTTAGATTCACACCAACAGATATATTTTTTCCAAATTTTGTGGTAAATCTTTCTAGTTACAGGCTTTCTGGCCTGAACAAGAGTATTGATAACAGAATCTGAGAATCCTCGCTTCGATAAAATCAAGCGTTCAATCTCCAAGCAGTCAGCTGGAGTGAAACCAGATTCGGATGTTCGAACGGACCCTGAACAAGAAGGTCTCGTCTCAAAGGTAGCTTCCAAGGTGGAGCCGATGACATATTCACCAGATCTGCATACCAAGTCCTGCGTGGCCACGCAGGAGCTATCAAGATCACCGACGCCCTCTCCTGATTGATCCTGGCTACCAGCCTGGGGATGAGAGGAAATGGCGGGAACACATAAGCTAGTTTGAAGGTCCAAGGTGCTACTAGCGCATCCACTAGAGCCGCCTTGGGATCCCTGGATCTGGCCCCGTAGCAAGGAACTTTGAAGTTCTGACGAGAGGCCATCAGATCCATGTCTGGAATGCCCCACAGGTGAGTGACTTGGGCAAAGATTTCCGGATGGAGTTCCCACTCCCCCGGATGCAATGTCTGACGACTCAGAAAATCCGCTTCCCAATTTTCCACTCCTGGGATGTGGATAGCAGACAGGTGGCAGGAGTGAGACTCCGCCCATAGAATGATTTTGGTCACTTCTTCCATCGCTAGGGAACTCCTTGTTCCCCCCTGATGGTTGATGTACGCAACAGTTGTCATGTTGTCTGATTGAAACCGTATGAACTTGGTCCTCGCTAGCCGAGGCCAGGCCTTGAGAGCATTGAATATCGCTCTCAGTTCCAGAATATTTATCGGTAGAAGAGATTCTTCCCGAGACCAAAGACCCTGAGCTTTCAGGGATCCCCAGACCGCGCCCCAGCCCATCAGACTGGCGTCGGTCGTGACAATGACCCACTCTGGTCTGCGGAACGTCATCCCTTGAGACAGATTGTCCAGGGACAGCCACCAACGGAGTGAGTCTCTGGTCCTCTGATTTACTTGTATCTTCGGAGACAAGTCTGTATAGTCCCCATTCCACTGACTGAGCATGCACAGTTGTAATGGTCTTAGATGAATGCGCGCAAAAGGAACTATGTCCATCGCCGCTACCATCAACCCGATCACTTCCATGCACTGAGCTATGGAAGGAAGAGGAACGGAATGAAGTATCCGACAAGAGTCTAGAAGTTTTGTTTTTCTGGCCTCTGTTAGAAAGATCCTCATTTCTAAGGAGTCTATAACTGTTCCCAAGAAGGGAACCCTTGTTGACGGGGATAGAGAACTCTTTTCCACGTTCACTTTCCAGCCGTGAGATCTGAGAAAGGCCAGGACAATGTCCGTGTGAGCCTTTGCTTGAGGAAGGGACGACGCTTGAATCAGAATGTCGTCCAGGTAAGGTACTACTGCAATGCCCCTTGGTCTTAGCACCGCTAGAAGGGACCCTAGTACCTTTGTGAAAATCCTTGGAGCAGTGGCTAATCCGAAAGGAAGCGCCACGAACTGGTAATGTTTGTCCAGGAATGCAAACCTTAGGAACCGATGATGTTCCTTGTGGATAGGAATATGTAGATACGCATCCTTTAAATCCACCGTGGTCATGAATTGACCCTCCTGGATGGAAGGAAGAATAGTTCGAATGGTTTCCATCTTGAAAGATGGAACCTTGAGAAACTTGTTTAAGATCTTGAGATCTAAGATTGGTCTGAACGTTCCCTCTTTTTTGGGAACTATGAACAGATTGGAGTAGAACCCCATCCCTTGTTCTCTTATTGGAACAGGATGAATCACTCCCATTTTTAACAGGTCTTCTACACAATGTAAGAACGCCTGTCTTTTTATGTGGTCTGAAGACAACTGAGACCTGTGGAACCTCCCCCTTGGGGGAAGTCCCTTGAATTCCAGGAGATAACCCTGGGAGACTATTTCTAGCGCCCAAGGATCCAGAACATCTCTTGCCCAAGCCTGAGCGAAGAGAGAGAGTCTGCCCCCCACCAGATCCGGTCCCGGATCGGGGGCCAATATTTCATGCTGTCTTGGTAGCAGTGGCAGGCTTCTTGGCCTGCTTTCCCTTGTTCCAGCCTTGCATTGGTCTCCAAGCTGGCTTGGCTTGAGAAGTATTACCCTCTTGCTTAGAGGACGTAGCACTTTGGGCTGGTCCGTTTTTACGAAAGGGACGAAAATTAGGTCTATTTTTCGCCTTGAAAGGCCGATCCTGAGGAAGGGCGTGGCCCTTACCCCCAGTGATATCCGAGATAATCTCTTTCAAGTCAGGGCCAAACAGCGTTTTCCCCTTGAAAGGAATGTTTAGTAGCTTGTTCTTGGAAGACGCATCAGCCGACCAAGATTTCAACCAAAGCGCTCTGCGCGCCACAATAGCAAACCCAGAATTCTTAGCCGCTAACCTAGCCAATTGCAAAGTGGCGTCTAGGGTGAAAGAATTAGCCAATTTGAGAGCATTGATTCTGTCCATAATCTCCTCATAAGGAGGAGAATCACTATCGAGCGCCTTTATCAGCTCATCAAACCAGAAACATGCGGCTGTAGTGACAGGGACAATGCATGAAATTGGTTGTAGAAGGTAACCCTGCTGAACAAACATCTTTTTAAGCAAACCTTCTAATTTTTTATCCATAGGATCTTTGAAAGCACAACTATCCTCTATGGGTATAGTGGTGCGTTTGTTTAAAGTAGAAACCGCTCCCTCGACCTTGGGGACTGTCTGCCATAAGTCCTTTCTGGGGTCGACCATAGGAAACAATTTTTTAAATATGGGGGGAGGGACGAAAGGAATACCGGGCCTTTCCCATTCTTTATTAACAATGTCCGCCACCCGCTTGGGTATAGGAAAAGCTTCTGGGAGCTCCGGCACCTCTAGGAACTTGTCCATTTTACATAGTTTCTCTGGGATGACCAACTTTTCACAATCATCCAGAGTGGATAATACCTCCTTAAGCAGAATGCGGAGATGTTCCAACTTAAATTTAAATGCAATTACATCAGGTTCAGCCTGTTGAGAAATGTTCCCTGAATCAGTAATTTCTCCCTCAGACAAAACCTCCCTGGCCCCCTCAGATTGGGTTAGGGGCCCTTCAGAGATATTAATATCAGCGTCGTCATGCTCTTCAGTAACTAAAACAGAGCAGCCACGCTTACGCTGACAAGGGTTCATTTTGGCTAAAATGTTTTTGACAGAATTATCCATTACAGCCGTTAATTGTTGCATAGTAAGGAGTATTGGCGCGCTAGATGTACTAGGGGCCTCCTGAGTGGGCAAAACTCGTGTAGACGAAGGAGGGAATGATGCAGTACCATGCTTACTCCCCTCACTTGAGGAATCATCTTGGGCATCATTGTCATTATCACATAAATCACATTTATTTAAATGAACAGGAATTCTGGCTTCCCCACATTCAGAACACAGTCTATCTGGTAGTTCAGACATGTTAAACAGGCATAAACTTGATAATAAAGTACAAAAAACGTTTTAAAATAAAACCGTTACTGTCACTTTAAATTTTAAACTGAACACACTTTATTACTGCAATTGCGAAAAAACATGAAGGAATTGTACAAAATTCACCAAATTTTCACCACAGTGTCTTAAAGCCTTAAAGGTATTGCACGCCAAATTTGGAAGCTTTAACCCTTAAAATAACGGAACCGGAGCCGTTTTAACACTTTAACCCCTTTACAGTCCCTGGTATCTGCTTTGCTGAGACCCAACCAAACCCAAAGGGGAATACGATACCAAATGACGCCTTCAGAAAGCCTTTTCTAAGTATCAGAGCTCCTCTCACATGCGACTGCATGCCATGCCTCTCAAAAACAAGTGCGCCACACCGGCGCGAAAATGAGGCTCTGCTTATGCTTTGGGAAAGCCCCAGAGAAATAAGGTGTCTAATACAGTGCCTGCCGATATTATAATATCAATATACCCAGATAAAATGATTCCTCAAGGCTAAATATGTTTTAAAAATGAATCGATTTAGCCCAGAAAAGTCTACAATCATTAATAAGCCCTTATGAAGCCCTTATTTACCATCGTAATAAACATGGCTTACCGGATCCCATAGGGAAAAATGACAGCTTCCAGCATTACATCGTCTTGTTAGAATGTGTCATACCTCAAGCAGCAAGAGACTGCACACTGTTCCCCCAACTGAAGTTAATTGCTCTCAACAGTCCTGTGTGGAACAGCCATGGATTTTAGTTACGGTGCTAAAATCATTTTCCTCATACAAACAGAAATCTTCATCTCTTTTCTGTTTCTGAGTAAATAGTACATACCAGCACTATTTTAAAATAACAAACTCTTGATTGAATAATAAAAACTACAGTTAAACACTAAAAAACTCTAAGCCATCTCCGTGGAGATGTTGCCTGTACAACGGCAAAGAGAATGACTGGGGTAGGCGGAGCCTAGGAGGGATCATGTGACCAGCTTTGCTGGGCTCTTTGCCATTTCCTGTTGGGGAAGAGAATATCCCACAAGTAAGGATGACGCCGTGGACCGGACACACCTATGTTGGAGAAAATAAATTTATCAGGTAAGCATAAATTTTGTTTTCTCTTGTAAAGGTGTATCCAGTCCACGGGTTCATCCATTACTTGTGGGATACCAATACCAAAGCTTTAGGACACGGATGAAGGGAGGGACAAGGCAGGCACTTAAACGGAAGGCACCACTGCCTGTAAGACCTTTCTCCCAAAAATAGCCTCCGAGGAAGCAAAAGTATAAAATTTGTAGAATTTAGAAAAAGTATGAAGCGAAGACCAAGTCGCCGCCTTACAAATCTGTTCAACAGAGGCCTCATTTTTAAAAGCCCATGTGGAAGCCACCACTCTAGTGGAATGAGCTGTAATTCTTTCAGGAGGCTGCTAGCCAGCAGTCTCATAAGCTAAGTGGATTAAGCTTCTCAGCCAAAAAGAAAGAGAAGTTGCCGAAGCCTTTTGGCCTCTCCTCTGTCCAGAGTAGACAACAAACAAAGCAAATGTTTGACGAAAATCCTTCGTAGCTTGTAAATAAAACTTTAAAGCACGAACTTCATCAAGATTGTGCAATAGACGTTCCTTCCTAGAGGAAGGATTAGGACATAATGAAGGAACAACGATCTTCTGATTGATATTCTTATTAGATACCACTTTAGGAAGAAACCCAGGTTTGGTAAGTAAAACTACCTTATCTGCATGGAAAATTAGATGAGGGGAATCACACTGTAAAGCAGATAACTCCAAAACTACTCGAGCCGAGGAGATAGCTACTAAAAACAGAATTTTCCAAGATAAAAGTTTAATATCTATGGAATGCAAAGGTTCAAACGAAACCCCTTGAAGAACTTTAAGAACTAAATTTAAACTCCATGTCGGAGCAACAGGTTTAAACACAGGCTTGATTCTAACCAAAGCCTGACAAAACGCCTGAATGTCTGGAACCTCAGCCAGACGTTTGTGCAAAAGAATAGACAGAGCATAAATCTGTCCCTTTAAGGAACTAGCTGACAATCCCTTCTCCAATCCCTCTTGGAGAAAGGATAATATCCTAGGAATCCTGACTTTACTCCATGAGTAACCCTTGGATTCACACCAATGAAGATATTTACACCATATCTTATGATAGATTTTCCTGGTGACAGGCTTTCGAGCCTGAATTAAGGTATCAATGACCGACTCGGAAAAACCACGCTTTGATAGAATCAAGCGTTCAATCTCCAAGCAGTCAGACACAGAGAAATTAGATTTGGATGTTTGAAGGGACCTTGAAGTAGAAGGCCCTGCCTTAGCGGCAGAGTCCATTGTGGAAAGGATGACATGTCCAACAGATCTGCATACCAAGTCCTGCGTGGCCACGCAGTAGCTATCAAGATCACTGAAGCTCTCTCCTGCTTGATCTTGGCAATCAGACGAGGGAGCAGAGGAAATGGTGGAAACACATAAACCAGGCTGAAGGACCAGGGCGCTGCTAGAGCATCTATCAGTGCTGCCTTTGGATCCCTGGACCTGGACCCGTAACGAGGAAGCTTGGCGTTCTGACAAGATGCCATGAGATCCAGTTCTGGTTTGCCCCATAGTTGAATCAACTGGGCAAATACCTCCGGATGGAGCTCCCACTCCCCCGGATGAAAAGTCTGCCGACTTAGAAAATCCGCCTCCGAGTTCTCTACTCCTGGGATATGGATACCTGAGAGATGGCAAGAGTGAACCTCTGCCCATAAAATTATCTTTGAAACCTCCAACATTGCCAGGGGGCTCCTTGTTCCCCCCTGATAGTTGATGTAGGCTACATTCGTGATGTTGTCCGACTGAAATCTGATGAACCTGACCGCAGCTAGCTGAGGCCAAGCCTGAAGAGCCTTGAATATCGCTCTTAGTTCCAGAATGTTTATCGGAAGGAGGGCCTCCTCCTGAGTCCACGAACCCTGAGCTTTCATGGAGTTCCCGACTGCACCCCAGCCCAGAAGGCTAGCATCTGTCGTTACTATAGTCCATTCTGGCCTGCAGAAACTCATTCCTCTGGACAGATGGACCAGAGATAGCCACCAGAGAAGAGAATCCCAGGTCTCTTGATCCAGATTTAGTAGAGCGGACAAATCTGTGTAATCCCCATTCCACTGATTGAGCATGCAAAGTTGCAGTGGTCTGAGATGTAGGCGGGCAAACGGAACTATGTCCATTGCCGCTACCATTAAGCCGATTACTTCCATACACTGAGCCACTGACGGACGAGAAGTGGAATAAAGAGCACGGCAGGAAATTAGAAGCTTTGACAATCTGACCTCTGTCAGAAAAAATGTCATTTCTACTGAATCTATCAGAGTTCCTAGGAAGGAAACTCTTGTGAGAGGGGAGAGAGAACTCTTTCCTTCGTTCACCTTCCACCCGTGAGGCCTCAGGAATGCCAGAACAATGTCCGTATGGGACCTGGCGATTTGAAAAGTCGACGCCTGTATCAGAATGTCATCTAGGTAAGGGGCCACTACCCTAGAACCTTCGTAAAGATTCTTGGTGCCGTGGCTAACCCGAAGGGAAGAGCCACAAACTGGTAATGCCTGTCTAGGAAGGCGAACCTGAGAAACTAATGATGATCTCTGTGTATCGGAATGTGTAGATAAGCATCCTTTAAAAAAATAGAGAACAAGCCAAGCACCAATAGGTAAAAATAAAACTTTGAACTTTATTTGTTACATATAAAAGGAAATAAAGCGGTAGAGAATATGGGGTCACCCGCCAGACAAGAGCCCCGTCAAAGTACATACCGTCATAAACTTATCTAACCACATCCTTAGTGATTACGAAGAAAAGGTGCTATCACTTGGTCTGGGTTTTGTGCCTACAGCAAACTTTAATTTATTTAAAACAATGTTGGATTTAAATAAGTTTATTCGCAAACGTTGCGTAAGCACTTCTCTAGGACAAACACAGACCAGGTATTAGCAAATAGTTTGACACCAACCCAGGGGGGTCCCCTACAGGAATTAGATTTTTTTGGAGACATGTGATCTCATTACCCTAGGTGAATTGGAGAGAGAGGGAGTATTGAGGTCGGAACAGCAGAACCCAGATAGGATTAGAAGATATAGGAATCCCTCCACATTCTATCCTATCCAGAGTAGGGGTAACATCATAGAGACCTTCTACAGAAGGGTGGAATCTGATTTAAGACAACTAACCTTGTCACAGGTAAACCCCCCGAGGAATCTGTCACTGAATGAAAGAAAAGCCCTTAAAGCTTTGGAAGAGAACTCGGATGTGGTTATCAAGCAGGCGGACAAGGGGGGCTCAGTGGTTCTCCTTAACAGGTCTGATTACATTGCAGAAGCCCTGAGGCAATTGGAAAATGTAGAAAACTATGAACATTTAAAACAAGATCCCACGTACAGCTTTCAGAGAGAACTTGTGCACCTTCTAGATGGAGCAGTGGAGGATGGACTGTTAGAGGACAAGACTTCTAAATATCTTTATGTGGAACATCCGGTCATCCCCCTGTTCCATCATCTCCCAAAGGTGCATAAGTCACTGGAGAATGTCCAGGGTAGACCCATAGTGAATGGCATAGGGTCTATGTTGGAACATCTCTCCGAGTGGCTGGACGGAATACTACAGCCCCTAGTTAAATCTCTCCCCAGCTATGTCAGAGATTCCAAACAAGTACTGAACTTGGTAGAAAAGGTACCTTGGGAGCAGGACTTTGGGTGGCTCACAGTGGATGTTGTGTCCCTATACTCAATAATACCACATGAATGGGGCATACAAGCAGTTGCATATTTTTTGGAAGGGGGAACAGCCCACAGTGAGCCATTCATCTCCTTTGTCCTTGATGTTACTAAATTCCTACTATCTCATAACTATTTCCGATTTGAGAGGGAATTCTACCTGCAGAAACGTGGGACCGCCATGGGGGCCAAATTTGCCCCCACTTACGCCAACCTGTTTATGGGCTGGTGGGAGCGGTCCCACGTCTATGCGGCTGAAAACCCCTTCAGATCGAAAATTAAGCTATATATTCGTTATATAGATGATCTTCTCTTTGTATGGAAGGGTAGTAAGGAACAAGCACAGGACTTTGTTGATTATTTGGGCCTCAATGAAGTGAATCTAAGATTCACATTTGAGTTTAGCCCAACCCGGGTACACTATTTGGACCTGGAACTAAGGGGCTGTTCTTCTGGGAGGGTCTCCTCACAGGTGTACAGGAAGCCCATCTCAGGAAACAGCCTCTTACATGCCAAAAGCTGCCATCCTAAGCACATGCCGTACTCAGTGGCCAAAGGCAAATTTGTGCGCATTAAACGGAATTGCACTTGACCCCAAAACTATGTTACACATGCGGATGACTTGGAGAGACGTCTGCAACAACGGGGGTACAGCCAAAAAGTTATCAGAAGAGCTAGGAATGAAGTAAATAGTATCCCACGACACAGTCTCCTTCAGGATAAACATACTCCAACTAAAAGTTCAGACAATACACTGACCTTTGTAACAGACTATTCAGCCCAATATCCACAGATTTGTAGTATAATCCGAAATCATTTTCGGTTGCTGGTGGCAGATGATGCCCTCACAGAGACAGTTAAGAAAGGCTGTAGGTTTTCCTACAGGAGAAATAAAACAATAGGTAATCTCGTTTCCCCTTCTCAACTAAAAAGAGTTATTCCAGAGACTGGTACAACTTCTTCCTGGCTCAGCCACAGAGGAACATATAAATGCGGATATTCACAATGCAAAGCATGTGAATATGTGCAAGTGGGCACCACATTTTCCTCAATGGTTACAGGGGAAACCTTTGACATTTCTTCATGTGTGAACTGCAAGTCCACATATTGCGTTTACCTCCTCTGGTGTGAGGAGTGTAATCTGCAATATGTGGGTTTAACCACCAGGCATGTCCGCTCAAGGATACGTGAGCATTTGTCCACTATCCGGGTGGGCAAGAGCAGTACCACACTGGTGACACATTTTGTTCAAAAACATGACAAGAATTGTCATACACTTAAGTGTATGATCATTGAAAAAGTCCAATCCCAGAAGAGAGGGGGAGACCGATTCAAGGTCCTCTCAAGGCAGGAAATGTATTGGATTTTCAGGCTCCAAACCAAAAGACCTTGGGGCCTGAACTCTGAATATGATTTTATCAATTATTGGTCTTGACACCATTATGATAAGATATAATTCCCCTATGAGTACCCCGGTTAGCCCTAGGTTTGGTTCCAGTTGATTGGTTCCATAATTAATAATTATTTTTGTGGAGTATAGTTTCTAGTCATAGGCTTAGTCACAGATAGGAATTTGTATAGATACAAATATTTTCAGTTTCATTTCTCTATATATATATATTTTTTCAATTTTCCCCTTTTTTATTGTAAATTGTTATATTTATTTTCAGTTCATTATATATAATTTTTTGATCAAAAGCCCGGTATAGCTAGGAGTAGTATATTGAGTTTATACATCCCCTGAGTGGTTCGTAAGTAGGCGATCTGAACATGTTATGATCTTTTCTCATTATGATCAGGGATGGTCCTTAAACCATAGGGGTCCACGCTAAGAAGGATTTAATTATTTGGGCTATAATACAGTATCTTTTGTCATAGGCTCATTTTTGTATATAATAATTTATATATTAATTTTTTCTATTATTCACTATCTATTTAATACTACTACTATCATTATTATTATTTTTATTATTATTTATTATTATTATTATTTTTTATTTTTTCAGGTATCTTTAGAAATATAATATGATGTGTTTATACACAAAAAGTTTTTTCTTAACTATATTTCTATTGTGTATTTTCAAGCCTATGATATGGTCTGCGAATTAAATGCATATGTGTATATTTTTTAACTAATGCACACAATCCTTTGGCAAGATTCAATCTTTAAGTATTGGCAAACCTATATATAAATAAATTTATACTTAAGTGATCAACCCAGGCCCCCATTTGGACACTTGAAAGAAATTATGTAAGGTAACTCTGCTATTAGGTAATATGTTAAGCAGAACACTTTATGGCTTGAGAGTATGTAAGAGAGTATACCTTTAAATTTCAATCAAGTGTCCAACCTATTACGATAGAACACTGGGTATTTGAGTCAGTGTGTTCTCAGTGGTTTTAGGGACTATGAGTACGGCTCTGCTAGCCGAAACGCGTTAGTCTGTTGCTTTTTTGGGGGTGACCCCATATTCTTTACCGCTTTATTTCCTTTTATATGTAACAAATAAAGTTCAAAGTTTTATTTTTACCTATTGGTGCTTGGCTTGTTCTCTATTTTTTTGATATTGCCATTTTACCACTAGCCAGCACCATCTGCACAGCCCACCGGAGCTACCTTCTGTGAGGAGGTTAAAGAAAGTTTTTTACCCTCTTCGGAAGTTTCATTTATGGTAACCAAAAACCTTGCCTAAATATTTTTGCCAGTAAAGGATGACTTTTTAGAACCTTCCGTTTATGCCCCTCTTTTACTTTTCAACACAAGTTCCTACACTTTGGGGACCGTGTACAGGCTTTGGGGTACTGTAGGATATTTCCAGTACGCCCCCGTTACCTTGAGGACGCCCCTGGCTTATGCCGGTAGTGACACGCAGGATACGTCACTGTATAGGGCACTCATTGGAAAGGAGTCGCATGTGACACGCAGGATACGTCACGGGATTGGTCTGTTTGATTGAACGCTACAAGCCACTGGAATCCCCCATCTGCAGGAGATAGCCGCTCGATCCGCGGTGGTGGACAGGCTGAGGTCTGGAAGAGCGTACAAACAACTGGTGAGATATGCTTAGCTTCTCCAATTTTTTCCCTGGGGGGATGTGAAGCCGTGAAGTGGTTTGAACTTTGATCAAAGTAACATATCATAGAAGGAGGGTGCATTACGGAAAGGCAAAGATTTAGTTACTTTTTACCCAAATATCCGTTATTATTATCTGGCGTTTCCTGTTAAAAAGACGGTGTTATTTAATCTACATTTAAGTAATGCATATTAGGCAATGGTTTGCAGCGGGTTAACAGTTCATTCATGAATTCTAAGATATAACTTCCTGATAAAATCCAGAGGTTTACATTTAAGGTTTGTGGATCCGGTTTAAATCACATTGGGGCTCTACAAACAGTCTAGTTGGGACTCTCTCTCTTTTTATTTTAAGCATCCTTTAAGTCCACAGTAGTCATATATTGACCCTCCTGGATCATAGGTAGGATGGTTCGAATAGTCTCCATCTTGAAGGATGGGACCCTGAGAAATTTGTTTAGGATCTTGAGATCCAAGATTGGTCTGAAAGTTCCCTCTTTTTTGGGAACTATAAATAGATTTGAATAGAAGCCCTGCCCCTGTTCCTCCTCTGGAACTGGGTGGATCACTCCCATAACCAGTAGGTCTTGAACGCAACGTAAGAATGCCTCTCTCTTTATCTGGTTTGCAGATAATTGTGAGAGATGAAATCTCCCCTTTGGAGATGAAGCTTTGAAATACAGAAGATATCCCTGGGAAACAATCTCCAGAGCCCAGGGATCCTGGATGTCTCTTGCCCAAGCCTGGGCGAAGAGAGAAAGTCTGCCCCCCACTAGATCCGGTCCCGGATCGGGGGCTATTGTGCTTCCCCTTGTTCCAAGCCTGGTTAGGTCTCCAGACTGGCTTGGACTGGGCAAAATTATTTCCCTCTTGTTTTGTAGTAGAGGAAGATGAAGCTGCGCCACTCTTGAAGTTTCGAAAGGAACGAAAATTAGTCTGTTTGGTCCTTAATTTGTTGGACCTATCCTGGGGAAGGGCGTGGACTTTTCCTCCAGCAATAACATAATTTATGTAAGAACTTACCTGATAAATTCATTTCTTTCATATTAGCAAGAGTCCATGAGCTAGTGACGTATGGGATATACATTCCTACCAGGAGGGGCAAAGTTTCCCAAACCTTAAAATGCCTATAAATACACCCCTCACCACACCCACAATTCAGTTTAACGAATAGCCAAGAAGTGGGGTGATAAGAAAAAAGTGCGAAAGCATATAAAATAAGGAATTGGAATAATTGTGCTTTATACAAAAAAATCAAAACCACCACAAAAAAGGGTGGGCCTCATGGACTCTTGCTAATATGAAAGAAATGAATTTATCAGGTAAGTTCTTACATAAATTATGTTTTCTTTCATGTAATTAGCAAGAGTCCATGAGCTAGTGACGTATGGGATAATGATTACCCAAGATGTGGATCTTTCCACGCAAAAGTCACTAGAGAGGGAGGGATAAAATAAAGACAGCCAATTCCTGCTGAAAATAATCCACACCCAGAATAAAATGTTAATGAAAAAACATAAGCAGAAGATTCAAACTGAAACCACTGCCTGAAATACGTTTCTACCAAAAACTGCTTCAGAAGAAGAAAACACATCAAAATGGTAGAATTTAGTAAAAGTATGCAAAGAGGACCAAGTTGCTGCTTTGCAAATCTGATCAACCGAAGCTTCATTCCTAAACGCCCAGGAAGTAGAAACTGACCTAGTAGAATGAGCTGTAATCCTTTGAGGCGGAGTGTTACCCGACTCAACATAGGCATGATGAAATAAAGATTTCAACCAAGATGCCAAAGAAATGGCAGAAGCTTTCTGGCCTTTTCTAGAACCGGAAAAGATGACAAATAGACTAGAAGTCTTTCGGAAAGACTTAGTAGCTTCAACATAATATTACAAAGCTCTAACAGCATCCAAAGAAAGCAATGATTTCTCCTTAGAATTCATAGGATTAGGACATAATGAAGGAACCACAATTTCTCTACTAATGTTGTTAGAATTCACAACCTTAGGTAAGAAATTCAAAAGAAGTTCGCAGCACCGCCTTATCCTGATGCAAAATCAGAAAAGGAGACTCACAAAAAAAGAGTAGATAATTCAGAGACTCTTCTGGCAGAAGAGATGGCCAAAGAAACAAAACTTTCCAAGAAAGTAATATAACGACCAAAGAATGCATGGGTTCAAAAGGAGGAGCTTGAAGAGCCCCCAGAACCAAATTCAAACTCCAAGGAGGAGAAATTGACTTAATGACAGGTTTTATACGAACCAAAGGTTGTACAAAACAATGAATATCAGGAAGATTAGCAATCCTTCTGTGAAAAAGAACAGAAAGAGCAGAGATTTGTCTTTCAAGGAACTTGCGGACAAACCTTTATCTAAACCATCCTGAAGAAACTGTAAAATTCTCGGTATTCAAAAAGAATGCCAAGAAAAAAGATGAGAAAGACACTAAGAAATATAAGTCTTCCAGACTCTATAATATATCTCTCTAGATACAGATTTACGAGCCTGTCACATAGTATCAATCACAGAGTCAGAGAAACCTCTTTGACCAAGAATCAAGCGTTCAAACTTCATACCTTAAAATTAAGGTAATGAGATCCTGATGGAAAAAAGAACCTTGAGACAGAAAGACTGGTCTTAACGGAAGAGTCCACAGCTGGCAAGAGGCCATCCAGACAAGATCCGCATACCAAAACCTGTGAGACCATGCTGGAGCTACCAGCAGGACAAACGAGCATTCCTTTAGAATATTGGAAAATACCCTTGGATGAAGAACTAGAGGCGGAAAGATATAGGCAGGATGACACCTGTAAGGAAGAGATAATGCATCCACTGCCTCCGCCCGAGGATCCCGGGATCCGGACAGATACCAGGGAAGTTTCTTGTTTAGATGAGAAGCCATCAGATCTATTTCTGGGAGTTCCCACATTTGAACAATCTGAGGAAATACCTCTGGGTGAAGAGACCATTCGCCCAGGTGCAACGTTTGGCGACTGAGATAATCCGCTTTCCAATTGTCCATACCTGGGATATGAACCGCAGAGATTAGACAGGAGCTGGATTCCGCCCAAACCAAAATTCGAGATACTTCTTTCATAGCCAGAGGACTGTGAGTCCCTCCTTGATGATTGATGTATGCCACAGTTGTGACATTGTCTATCTGAAAACAAATGAACAACTCTCTCTTCAGAAGAGACCAAGACTGAAGAGCTCTGAAAATTGCACGGAGTTCCAAAATATTGATCGGAAATCTCACCTCCTGAGATTCCCAAACCCCTTGTGCTGTCAGATACCCCCACACAGCTCCCCAACCTGTAAGACTTGCATCTGTTGAGATCATAGTCCAGGTCGGAAGAACAAAGAAGCCCCCTGAACTAAACGATGGTGATCTGTCCACCATGTCAGAGAGTGTCGTATAATCGGTTTAAAGATATTAATTGAAATATCTGTGAGTAATCCCTGTACCATTGGTTCAGCATACAGAGCTGAAGAGGTCGCATGTGAAAACGCGCAAAGGAGATCGCATCTGATGCGGCAGTCCTAAGACCTAAAATTTCCATGCATAAGGCTACCAAAGGGAATGATTGTGACTGAAGGTTTTGACAAGCTGATATCAATGTTAAACTTCTCTTGTCTGACAAGGACAGAGTCATAGACACTGAATCTATCTAGAAACCTAAAAAGGTTACCCTTGTCTGAGGAATCAATGAACTGATTGGTAAATTGATCCTCCAACCATGAACTTGAAGAAACAACACAAGTCGATTCGTATGAGATTCTTCGAAAATGAGAAAACTGAGCAAGTACCAAGATATCGTCCAAATAAGGAAATACCAAAACCCTGTTCTCTGATTACAGAAAGAAGGGCACCGAGAACCTTTGAAAAAAATTCTTGGAACTGAGGCTAGGCCAAAGGGTAGAGCCACAAAACTGGTAATGCTTGTCTAAAAAGAGAATCTCAGACACTAAAAGTGATCTGGATGAATCGGAATATGCAGATACACATCCTGTAATCTATTGTAGACATATAATGCCCTTGCTAAACAAAAGGCAGGATAGTCCTACAGTAACCATCTTGAATGTTGGTATCCTTACATAACGATTCAATATTGATAGATCCGGAACTGGTCTGAAGGAATTGACCTTCTTTGGTACAATGAAGAGATAAAATAAAACCCCAGCCCCTGTTCCAGAACTGGAACTGGCATAATTACTCCAGCCAACTCTAGATCTGAAACACATTTCAGAAATGCTGAGCCTTTGCTGTGTTAACTGGGACACGGGAAAGAAAAAAATCTCTTAGCAGGAGGCCTTAACTTGAAGCCAATTCTGTACCTTTCTGAAACAATGTTCTGAAACCAGAGATTGAGAACGGAATTGATCCAAATTTCTTTGAAGAAAACATAATCTGCCCCATACCAGCTGAGCTAGAATAAGGGCCGCACCTACATGGGTACTTAGGAGCTGGCTATAGGTTTCTATAAGGCTTGGATATATTCCAAACTGGAAATAGTTTCCAAACTGATACCGCTCCTAACAGTTGAGATAATAATTTATTACCCTGGAAAGAAAGGGAAAGCAAAGTTGACTTTAGAAGACATATCAGCATTCCAAGTTTAATCCATAAAGCTTTTCTAGCTAAAATAGCTAGAGACATATACCTGACATCAACTCTAATGACATCAAAAGATGGTATCACCAATAAAATTATTAGCATGTTATAGAATAATAATAATGCTATAAAATTATGATCTGTGACTTGTTGCGCTAAAGCTTCTTAACCAAAAAGTTGAAGCTGCAGCAACATCCACTAAAAATATAGCAGGTCTAAGAAGATTACCTGAACATAAGTAAGCTTTTCTTAGAAAGGATTCAATTTTCCTATCTAAAGGATCCTTAAATGAAGTACTATCTGCCGTAGGAATAGTAGTACATTTAGCAGGAGTAGAGACAACCCCATAACCTTAGGGATTTTGTCCCAAAAAACTCTAATCTGTCAGATGGCACAGGATATAATTGCTTAAACGTTCAGAAGGAGTAAAAGAATTACCCAAATTATTCCATTCCCTGGAATTACTTCAGAAATAGCATCAGGGAGATTAAACACTTCTGGAATAAATACAGGAGATTTAAAAACCTTATTTAAACGTTTAGATTTAGTATCAAGAGGACCAGAATCCTCTATTTCTAATGCAATTAATACTTCTTAAAATAAAGAACGAATAAATTCCATCTTGAACAAATACAAAGATTTATCAGCATCAACCTCTGAGACAGAAACCTCTGAACCAGAAGAACCATTATCAGTATCAGAATGATGATGTTCATTTAAAAATTCATCTGAAAAAAGAGAAGTTTTAAAAGACTTTTATGTAAACTAGAAGGAGAAATAACAGACATAGCCTTCTTAATGGATTTAAAAAATAAAATCTCTTATGTTATCAGGAACACTCTGAAAATTAGATGTTGACAGAACAGCAACAGGTAATGTAACAGTACTAAAGGAAATTTTATCTGCATTAATAAGTTTGTCATGACATGCAATACAAACAACAGCTGGAGAAACAGATACCAAAAATTTATAGCAGATACACTTAGCTTGGTAGCTCCAGCACCGGGCAGTAATTTTCCTGAAGTATCTTCTGACTCAGTTGCAACGTGGAACATCTTGCAATATGTAAAAGAAAAAACAACATATAAAGCAAAATTGATCAAATTCCTTAAATGACAGTTTCAGGAATGGGAAAAAAATGCCAGTGAACAAGCTTCTAGCAACCAGAAGCAATAAATAATGAGACTTAAATAATGTGGAGACAAAAGCGACGCCCATATTTTTTTAGCGCCAAATAAGACGCCCACATTATTTGGCGCCTAAATGCTTTTGGCGCCAAAAATGACGCCACATCCGGAACGCCGACATCTTTGGCGCAAAAGAACGTCAAAAAAATGACGCAACTTCCGGCGACACGTATGACGCCGGAAACAGAAAAGTTTTTTTTTGCGCCAAAAATGACGCAATAAAATGAAGCATTTTCAGCCCCCGCGAGCCTAACAGCCCACAGGGAAAAAGTCAAATTTTTTAAGGTAAGAAAAAATGATTGGTTCATGAATTATCCCAAATATGAAACTGACTGTCTGAAAAAAAGGAATGTTGAACATCCTGAGTCAAGGCAAATAAATGTTTGAATACATATATTTAGAACTTTATAAAAAAAGTGCCCAACCAAAGCTTAGAGTGTCACAGAAAATAAGACTTACTTACCCCAGGACACTCATCTACATGTTTGTAGAAAGCCAAACCAGTACTGAAACGAAAATCAGCAGAGGTAATGGTATATATATAAGAGTATATCGTCGATCTGAAAAGGGAGGTAAGAGATGAATCTCCACGACCGATAACAGAGAACCTATGAAATAGACCCCGTAGAAGGAGATCATTGAATTCAAATAGGCAATACTCTCCTCACATCCCTCTGACATTCACTGCACGCTGAGAGGAAAACCGGGCCCCAACTTGCTGCGGAGCGCATATCAATGTAGAATCTAGCACAAACTTACTTCACCACCTCCATAGGAGGCAAAGTTTGTAAAACTGAATTGTGGGTGTGGTGAGGGGTGTATTTATAGGCATTTTAAGGTTTGGGAAACTTTGCCCCTCCTGGTAGGAATGTATATCCCATACGTCACTAGCTCATGGACTCTTGCTAATTACATGAAAGAAATCAGAAATTATCTCCTTCAGTCCAGGCCCGAATAGGGTCTGCCCTTTGAAGGGGATGTTGAAAAGTTTAGACTTTGAAGTAACGTCAGCTGACCAGGATTTAAGCCATAGCGCCCTACGCACCTGAATGGCAAAACCTGAATTCTTAGCCGTTAGCTTTGTTAAATGAAAAACGGCGTCAGAAATGAATGAATTGGCTAACTTAAGAGCTTTAAGCCTGTCTAGGATATCATCCAATGGGGTCTCTACCTTTAGAGCCTCCTCAAGAGACTCGAACCAGAAAGCCGCTGCAGCAGTGACTGGGGCAATGCATGCAAGAGGCTGGAGAATAAAACCTTGTTGTATAAAGATTTTCTTAAGGAAACCCTCTAATTTTTTATCCATTGGATCTAGGAAAGCACAACTGTCCTCGACAGGGATAGTTGTACGCTTAGCTAGAGTAGAGACTGCTCCCTCCACCTTAGGGACCGTCTGCCACGAGTCCCGTGTTGCGGCATCTATAGGAAACATCTTTTTAAAAGCAGGAGGGGGAGAGAACGGTACACCTGGTCTATCCCATTCCTTAGTAATAATTTCTGAAAACCTCTTAGGGATTGGAAAGACGTCAGTGTAAACAGGCACTGCAAAGTATTTGTCCATTTTACACAATTTCTCTGGGACTACAATGGTGTCACAGTCATCCAGAGTCGCTAAAACCTCCCCTGAGCAACAAGCGGAGGTGTTCAAGCTTAAATTTAAACTCTGTCATTTCAGAGTCAGACTGAAGTAACGCCTTCCCTGAATCAGAAATGTCACCCACAGATAGCTCTCCTGCTTCGGCTTCTGCACATTGTGAGGGTATATCAGACATAGCTACTAAAGTGTCAGAGAGCTCTGTATTTGTTCTAGCCCCAGAGCGGTCTAGCTTTCCTTGTAACTCTGGCAGTTTGGACAATACCTCTGTGAGGGTATGATTCATAACTGCCGCCATGTCTTGTAAGGTAAACGCATTGGACGCGCTAGATGTACTTGGCGTCACTTGAGCGGGAGTTATAGGTTCTGACACGTGGGGAGAGCTAGATGGCATAACCTCCCTTTTGTCAGTCTGAGAAACCTCTGGTGATAAATCTTTAAAAGCCATAATATGGTCTTTATAACTTATAGAAAGGTCAGTGCATTTGGTACACATTCTAAGAGGGGGTTCCACAATGGCTTCTAAACATAATGAACAAGGAGTTTCCTCTATGTCAGACATTTTTAACAGACTAGTAATGAGACCAGCAAGCTTGGAAAACACTTTAATAAATGTGAAAAAGCAATTATATAAAAACGGTACTGTGCCTTTAAGAGAAAAAAACTACCACATAAACTGCAAAACAGTGATTAAAAAGTAGTAAACTCTACGAAATTTTTACAGTGTGTATAAGGGACTAAAGCAGCATTGCACCCACTTGCAAATGGATGATTAACCCCTTAGGCCCAAAAACGGATTAGAAAAACGTTAAAACCGCTAACAAACAGTCAACCACACTGCCACAGCTCTGCTGTGGCTCCTACCTGCCCTTAAACACGAATTTTGCAGGAACAAAACCCTCTATAGTGGTCCTAGATGCCAGAGGACTCCTTCAGGGAAGCTGGATGTCTCAGTCTGAAAATCAACTGCGCATTTAGAGCACGAAAATAGGCCCCTCCCACCATGCACTCAATATCAGAGGGCCTTAAAAAAGTACTCCTAGGAGTAATCTAACTAGCCATGTGGAAAACTAGGCCCCAAATAAAGATTTATCACCCTCAGAGAAAAAAACGTTTTTTCTATAAACCATGCAAACGTTTTTACACTAAGTAATATTAGTATTAACATGAATATTACCCTTTTTTGCAAGCATGATCCCAGTCGTTGTTAAATCACTGTATCAGGCTTATCTCAAATATACCAGGCACTGTCAGCATTTTCTAGACCTTATCATCTCTCTAGAAAAAAATATACTGAACATACCTCAAAGCAGGTAATCTGCAGACCGTCCCCCCAACTGAAGTTTTCTTTCCATACTCTTCAGTTATGTGTGAGAACAGCAATGGACCTTAGTTACAAACCGCTAAGATCATCAAACCTCCAGGCAGAATTCTTCTTCCAATTTCTGCCTGAGAGTAAAACAGTACAACGCCGGTACAGTTTAAAAATAACAAACTCTTTATTGAAGGTAAAAACTACACTAAGTCACCACATATCTCTTGATACTTCCTTTCTTGTCGAGAGCTGCAAGAGAATGACTGGGGGTGGCAGTTAGGGGAGGAGCTATATAGACAGCTCTGCTGTGGGTGTCCTCTTGCAGCTTCCTGTTGGGAAGGAGAATATCCCACAAGTAATGGATGAACCCGTGGACTTGATACACCTTTACAAGAGAAACCGCAATATCCCGCTCTCTGAATAGAGAGAGTAGGGCACCAAGAACCTTAGAAAAGATTATTAGAGCTGTCGCTAGGCCAAAAGGAAGAGCGACAAATTGGTAAAGCTTGTCTAGAAAATTGAATCTCAGAAACTGAAAATGAACTGGATGAATCAGAATATGAAGATATGCACCCTGTAAGTCTATGGTGGACATATAATGCCCTTACTGAACAAAAAGCAGAATAGTCCTTATAATCACCATTTTTAAAGTTGGTACTCTTACATAATGATTCAAAAAAATTTCAGATCCAGAACTGGCCTGAATGAATTTTCTTTCTTTGGGACAATTAATAGATTTGAATAAAACCCCAAACCCTGTTCCTGAAATGGAACTGGCGTGATTACCCCTGAAACTCCAGGTCTGAAACACACTTTATGAGAGGCTGTGCCTTTACTGGATTTGCTGGAATGCGTAAGAGAAAATATCTTCTCACAGGAGGTCTTACTCTGAATCCTATTCGGGACCCCTGAGAAATCTTAATCTGCCCTCTACCAGCTTAGCTGGAATGAGGGCCGCACCTACATGCGGACTTAGGGGCTGGCTTTGGTTCTTTAAAAGGCTTGGATTTAATCCAATTTGAAGAAAATTTCCAATTGGAAACAGATTCCTTGGGGGAAGGAATAGGTTTCTTTTCCTTATTTAGTCGAAAGGAATGAAAATGGTTAGAAGCTTTAGATTTACCCTTAAGTCTTACCCTAAGGCAAAAAACTCCCTTCCCCAAGTGACAGTTGAGATAATCAAATTCAACTGAGAACCAAATAACTTATTACCTTGGAAAGAAAGATATAGCAATCTGGACTTAGAAGTCATATCAGTATTCCAAGAATTAAGCCACAAAGCTTTTCTAGCTAAAATAGCTAAAGACAGATTTAACATCAATTTTGATGAAAAAAAAAATGGCATCACAAATAAACTGATTAGCATGTTGAAGCAAGCGAACAATGCTAGACAAATTATAATCTAATTCTTGTTGCACTAATTTCCAACCAAAAAGTTGATGCAGCTGCAACATCAGCCAAAGAAAATGCAGGCCTGAGAAGATGACCCGAATATAAATAGGCTTTCTTTAGATAAGTTTCAAGTTTCCTATCTAAAGGATCTTAAAAAAGAAGTATTATCTTCCATAGGAATAGTAGTACGCTAAGCAAGAGTAGAGATAGCCCCATCAACTTTGGTGATCTTTTCCCAAAACTCCAATGTAAATGCTGGCAAAGGATACAATTCTTTTTTTTTTAAAAAAACCTTTAAAGAAGGAATAAAAGAAGTACCAGGCTTATTCCATTCCTTAGAACTTATAACAGAAATAGAATCAGGAACTGGAAAAACCTCTGGAATAATCACATGAGGTTTATAAACAGAATTTAAACGTTTACTAGTTTTAATATCAAGAGGACTAGTCTCCTCAATACTTCTTTAACAAAGAACAAATGTATTCCATTTTGAATAAATAAGTAGATTTGTCAGTGTCAATATCTGAGGAAGGATCTTCTGAATCAGATAGATCCTCATCAGAGGAGAATTCAGTATGTTGTTGGTCATTTGAAATTTCATCAACTTTATGAGAAGTTTTAAAAGACCTTTACATTTATTAGAAGGCGGAATGGCAGACAATGCCTTCTGAATAGAATCAGCAATAAATTCTTATAAATTCACAGGTATATCTTGTACATTAGATGTTAAAGGAACACCAACAGGCAATGTACTATTAGTGATGGATATAGCCAAGGCTATGACTACGGGTAATACCCGAAACGCAAAAGCAGTGTGCTGCGCTTCTCACGACTATTTGTATTGGAGGCTTGATATTTATCTCTTTTAAAGAATCACAAATAAATGTTATATTTTATTTCATGGAATTTTCAAGAGCGTTTCACTCTTTATTTTGCATTTAATATGTGTATATACACATATTAACACACAAATACAGTATATATATTTAAAAATGCTGCCCATCGCTTTGCTACATAACTCCTTCGCTGCACGAGGTTCTGATGCCGTCTGTGATGGAAGCTCGCTCTCGTGAGCGCAATGCTTCCTAGCAATTGCGATTAACGTGTAATACCAGCGCAAAAACGGAGCAAGCAATATTTGGTGATCCAATAGTAATCTGGCCCTAAATCAGAAAGGTCTTAGTTTACTTAACGCAGAATTATATAATTGTCTGCATTGGGAAAGTTTATTCTCACTTGGTTTTGTGATCAAGGTAACTTTTCAATTCTAGAGTTGATCTCCCCGGGTTTCTTTATCTATGCTGCAACAGCTTAGGCCAGGGCAGGTACTAAAAACAGTGTAAGATTTGTTACCACTAAGTGAACCATGGAGGGAATGGAGAAGCATATGTAAATGGATAAAAGTAGATAAGTTTTCTAAATTTTGACCCCTTATCCATATTTCCCAGTAGGTTTTACAACTAGACCCTTCTTGATTTGAATCAGGTAAGAGAAATAATTCCTTAAGCCTTGCATATCTGTTCCACCGAAGTCTCATTCTTGAAGGCCAAGGAAGAAGAGATAAAACGAGTAGAATGATGTGTGCAAAAAAAGTAAAAATCACTTTTAAATTTAATGGGGTATAACTTAAAGGGACACTAAAGTTAAAATGAAAATTTTACGATTCAAATAGAGCAAGCGATGTTAAACAAATTTCCAATTTACTTCCGCTAACAAAATGTGCACAGTCTTTTTATATTTATACTTTTTGCGTCACCAACTCCTACTAAGTATGTGCAAGAATTCACAGAATGCATTTCTGATTGGCTGATGGTTGTCACATGATACAGGAGTGGAAATAGACATAACTGAAATGTGTCAGAAAAAAGTTCAGACTAAGCGCTATATTATTGTCTTATTATGCATTTGTTGTTTATGCACATTTCCTGTATTTACTGGTCCTTTAAATAAATATTCTGTCTCAGGGCTATATATAGGAATTTTATGAGAAAAAAAGAGGGCGACCCCTAGTGCAAATCAATTGAGGACATAAGATGGATATCGACTTGTGCTGACAAAGGGATACTCACAGATTGTATTGCACACTGTAGTGCAAATGGAGCGAACTAGGTATATTATAGTGACCTAGTGCACATAAGAACCCAGGTAGTGCTGCTGCAATTGAAGATGGACTCCGGATACCGATGATAAACGTCAGAACAATAGAAGAAGACTCCAGTATCAATATATATAATAAAATGTTTCCTCAGGCAAACGATCATTTGCCTGAGGAAAAAGCGCGGTGAGCGCTTAGAAACGCGTAGTATTGTACAACAGGTTTATTGGTATATCTGTGTACTTCTTTTATCTATTTTAATTAAACATTTTATTATATATATTGATACTGGAGTCTTCTTCTATTGTTCTGACGTTTATCATCGGTATCCGGAGTCAATCTTCAATTGCAGCAGCACTACCTGGGTTCTTATGTGCACTAGGTCACTATAATATACCTAGTTCGCTCCATTTGTACTACAGTGTGCAATACAATCTGTGAGTATCCCTTTGTCAGCACAAGTCGATATCCATCTTATGTCCTCAATTGATTTGCACTAGGGGTCGCCCTCTTTTTTTCTCATAACTTTTTTAGATCACAGATACACATTCTGTTTTTGGGAGGAGCAGCCACAGTCCGGTGCACAGTTTGCTGGGACACTGTGAAGTTCCCAGACCGTCCTCCTAGGCATTATCTCTGCCTCATAACATTGTGAGTATGTTTGCATTTTTTCTACTCCACTTTTGAATTATTGGCTACACTAGGAGGCGCCCTTTCTTTCTGCTTTGTTTTTCTATATATAGGAATACCCAAAAAGGCTAATAAGAGTGTCAATAAAATATAAATGTTACTTACCAAGACAACCATCTACTGGTAAAACCAGTAGAAAGCCAAACCAGTGCTGAAACATATCAGCAGAGGGTATGGAATAGGAATGGAATTTACTGAAGACCCAGCAGTAGAAGGCAAAGGACATGTCCCTGCGACACCGTGGAAGGCTTAACTAATTTCCCATGATGTGAAAAATGAGACACAACCCATACTCCATACACATTCCCCACTGCACTCTGAGGGGAACCCCTTTCATTGAAGAATCCTATGCACATCTCTATCTTACTCCAGTGGAGGCAAAGACAAGACTGAGGGGTGCCAGTAAGGTGGGAGGGTTTTTAAATGAACTCTTGGGGTTTGGGAATCTTTGCCTCCTCCTAGTGACAGGGAAGACTAATTCCCAGGAGTAATGGATTGTGGACTCTCACCACCTGTATGAAAGTCTTGCTCAGTAGATTTTTTAGCTACACTATGGCTAAGCATTCAGAATTCATAAACTTCATTGATCCTATGTATCTCATCTCATGGTCATTTCTCACTATTTCAAATATTCTATTGTACATATGTTAGATTGGATCATTTTATAGTTTTTTTTTCATTTAAATTAATTTGTTCTGTCAGGCTTTGAAGGCATTTTTCCAATGCCAACATTCTTCACTGTGGAACTCGTTCTATGTGCTGACAAGTCAATGGTTATATCGATACTGCTGACTATAATGGAGCTTAACTCACAAATTGTGGTGGCTGTAGAAACCTTTATAAATTCCACATTCTTTCAGTTGCAACATTGAGGCATTCTCTTTTCACATTATAATTCACATACTTCTAAGGTTTTACCCAGTTTGTGTATTAATGTGTGTATACATTTTTTTTTGCAAGAAAATAGAAAACTAATGTTATGCAAGAAATATTGATATGTTTCTATATGTTGACTGATCAGATGACTCTTGATAAACGGTGGTTTATAAATCTAGGAGAATCAGAAAAGGAATTGAGCAAAACTCTAGGATCACCTGATTTTGTCAAAAAACAAAACGATTGCAGAATTGGTGAACCAAACTAGCAAAACAACATAATTTATGCTTACCTGATAAATTTATTTCTCTTGTAGTGTGTTCAGTCCACGGGTCATCCATTACTTATGGGATATATTCTCCTTCCCAACAGGAAGTTGCAAGAGGATCACCCAAGCAGAGCTGCTATATAGCTCCTCCCCTCACATGTCATATCCAGTCATTCGACCGAAACAAGACGAGAAAGGAGAAACTATAAGGTGCAGTGGTGACTGGAGTTATAATTTTAAAATTTAGAACCTGCCTTAAAAAGACAGGGCGGGCCGTGGACTGAACACACTACAAGAGAAATAAATTTATCAGGTAAGCATAAATTATGCTTTCTCTTGTTAAGTGTGTTCAGTCCACGGGTCATCCATTACTTATGGGATACCCATACCAAAGCTAAGTACACGGATGATGGGAGGGACAAGGCAGGAACATTAAACAGAAGGAACCACTGCCTGTAGAACCTTTCTCCCAAAACCAGCCTCCGAAGAAGCGAAAGTGTCAAATTTGGAAAATTTGGAAAAAGTATGAAGTGAAGACCGTCAGGCCCATTTATCAAAGGGCTTGCGGACCTGATCCGACACTGCGGATCAGGTCCGCAAGACCTCGCTAAATGCGGAGAGCAATACGCTCTCCGCATTTAACATTGCACCAGCAGCTCACAAGAGCTGCTGGTGCAACGCCGCCCCCTGCTGACTCGCGGCCAATCGGCCGCCAGCAGGGAGCTGTCAATCAACCCGATCGTATTCGATCGGGTTGATGTCCGGCGATTCCTGTCCGCCTGTTCAGAGCAGGCGGACAGGGTTATGGAGCAGCGCTGCTTCATAACTTGTGTTTCTGGCGAGTCTGAAGACTCGCCAGAAACACGGCCCTTCAAGCTCCGTACGGAGCTTGATAAATGGGCCTGCAAGTTGCAGCCTTGCAAATCTGTTCAACAGAGGCCTCATTCTTAAAGGCCCAGGTGGAAGCCACAGCTCTAGTGGAATGAGCTGTAATTCTTTCAGGAGGCTGCTGTCCAGCAGTCTCATAGGCTAAACGTATTATGCTACGAAGCCAAAGAGAGAGAGAGGTAGCCGAAGCCTTTTGACCTCTCCTCTGTCCAGAGTAAACGACAAACAGAGAAGAAGTTTCTAAAATCGTTAGTTGCCTGTAAGTAGAACTTCAGAGCACGGACCACGTCCAGATTATGCAAAAGACGTTCCTTCTTAGAAGAAGGATTAGGACATAATGATGGAACAACAATCTCTTGACTGATATTCCTGTTAGAAACAACCTTAGGCAAAAACCCAGGTTTAGTACGCAGTACTACCTTGTCTGAATGAAAGATCAGATAAGGAGAATCACAATGTAAGGCAGATAACTCAGAGACTCTTCGAGCCGAGGAAATAGCCATCAAAAACAAAACTTTCCAAGATAAAAGCTTAATATCAATGGAATGAAGGGGTTCAAACGGAACACCCTGAAGAACTTTAAGAACCAAGTTTAAGCTCCACGGAGGAGCAACAGCTTTAAACACAGGCTTAATTCTAGCCAAAGCCTGACAAAAGGCCTGGACGTCTGGATTCTCTGCCAGACGTTTGTGTAAAAGGACAGAGCTGAAATCTGTCCCTTTAGCGAACTAGCGGATAAATCCTTTTCTAAACCCTCTTGTAGAAAAGCCAATATCCTAGGAATCCTAACCTTACTCCATGAGTAACTCTTGGATTCGCACCAATATAAATATTTACGCCATATCTTATGGTAAATTTTTCTGGTCACAGGTTTCCGAGCCTGTATTAATGTATCAATAACCGAATCCGAAAACCCACGCACTTTGATAGAATCAAGCGTTCAATTTCCAGGCAGTCAGCCTCAGAGAAATTAGGTTTGGATGGTTGAAAGGACCCTGAATTAGAAGGTCCTGCCTCAGAGGAAGAGACCATGGTGGACAGGACGACATGTCCACTAGGTCTGCATACCAGGTCCTGCGTGGCCACGCAGGCGCTATCAGAATTACCGATGCCCTCTCCTGTTTGATCCTGGCAATCAGTCGAGGTAGCAACGGAAATGGTGGAAACACATAAGCTATGTTGAAAACCCAAGGGGCTGCTAATGCATCTACCAGCACCGCTCCCGGGTCCCTGGACCTGGATCCGTAACAAGGAAGCTTCGCGTTCTGGCAAGATGCCATGAGATCCAGATCCGGTTTGCCCCAACGACGAATCAGTTGAGCAAATACCTCCGGGTGAAGTTCCCACTCTCCCGGATGAAAAGTCTGGCGACTTAGGAAATCCGCCTCCCAGTTCTCTACGCCCGGGATGTAAATCGCTGACAGGTGGCAAGAGTGAGACTCTGCCCAGCGAATTATCTTCGAGACTTCCAACATCGCTAGGGAACTCCTGGTTCCCCCTTGATGATTGATGTAAGCCACAGTCGTGATATTGTCCGACTGAAATCTGATGAACCTCAGTTTTGCTAACTGAGGCCAAGCTAGAAGAGCATTGAATATTGCTCTTAATTCTAGAATGTTTATTGGAAGGAGTTTCTCCTCCTGAGTCCACGATCCCTGAGCCTTCAGGGAATTCGAGACTGCTCCCCAGCCTAGAAGGCTGGCATCCGTTGTTACAATCGTCCAATCTGGTCTGCGAAAGGTCATTCCTTTGGACAGATGAACCGGTCCAGATTTAGCAAAGGGGACAGATCTGAGTAATCCCCGTTCCATTGACTGAGCATGCATAGTTGCAGCGGTCTGAGATGCAGGCGCGCAAATGGCACTATGTCCATTGCCGCGACCATTAAGCCGATTACCTCCATGCACTGAGCTACTGATGGGCTTGGAGCGGAATGAAGGACACGGCAAGCATTGAGAATCTTTGATAACCTGGACTCCGTCAGGTAAATCTTCATCTCTACAGAATCTATAAGAGTCCCTAGAAAAGGAACCCTTGTGAGTGGTAACAGAGAACTCTTTTCCACGTTCACTTTCCACCCATGCGACCTCAGAAATGCTAGAACTATCTCTGTATGAGACTTTGCATTCTGAAAACTTGACGCTTGTATCAGAATGTCGTCTAGGTACGGAGCCACCGCTATGCCTCGTGGTCTTAGTACCGCCAGAAGTGAGCCCAGAACCTTCGTAAAAATTCTCGGGGCCGTGGCTAACCCGAAGGGAAGAGCCACAAACTGGTAATGCCTGTCTAGAAAGGCAAACCTTAGGTACCGAAAATGATCTTTGTGAATCGGTATATGAAGGTAAGCATCCTTTAAGTCCACTGTGGTCATATATTGACCCTCTTGGATCATGGGTAGGATGGTTCGAATGGTTTCCATCTTGAACGATGGTACCCTTAGGAATTTGTTTAAGATCTTTAAGTCCAAGATTGGTCTGAAGGTTCCCTCTTTTTTGGGAACCACAAATAGATTTGAGTAAAATCCTTGTCCCTGTTCCGATCGTGGAACTGAGTGGATCACTCCCATGATTAAGAGGTCTTGTACACATTGTAGAAATGCCTCTCTCTTTACTAGGTTTGTCGATAACCTCGAAAGATGGAACCTCACTTGTGGAGGAGAGGTTTTGAAATCCAGAAGGTATCCCTGAGATATAATCTTTAACGTCCAGGGATCCTGCACATCTCTTGCCCAAGCCTGGGCGAAGAGAGAAAGTTTGCCCCCCACTAAATCCGTCTCCGGATAGGGGGCCCTGTCTTCATGCTGTCTTAGGGGCGGGAGTAGGCTTTCTGGCCTGCTTGCCCTTGTTCCATGACTGGTTGCCTTTCCAACCCTGTCTGTAACGAGCAGTAGTTCCTTCCTGTTTTGGAGCGGAGGAAGTCGATGCTGCTCCTGCCTTGAAGTTACGAAAGGCACGAAAATTAGACTGTTTAGCCTTTGGTTTGGCCCTGTCCTGGGGAAGGGCGTGGCCCTTACCTCCCGTAATGTCAGCAATAATTTCCTTCAAGCCGGGCCCGAATAAGGTCTGCCCTTTGAAAGGAATGTTAAGTAGCTTAGACTTGGAAGTTACATCCGCTGACCAGGATTTAAGCCAGAGCGCTCTGCGCGCCTGTATGGCGAATCCGGAATTTTTTGCCGTAAGTTTGGTTAGATGTACTACGGCATCTGAAACAAACGCATTAGCTTGCTTAAGGGTTCTAACTTTGCTCAAAGCCTCATCCAATGGCTCTGTGCGAATCGCCTCTTCCAGAGACTCAAACCAGAATGCCGCTGCAGCCGTGACAGGCGCAATGCATGCAAGAGGCTGCAATATAAAACCCTGTTGAACAAACATTTTCTTAAGATAACCCTCTAATTTTTTATCCATTGGATCTGAGAAAGCACAGCTATCCTCCACCGGGATAGTGGTACGCTTGGCTAACGTAGAAACTGCTCCCTCCACCTTAGGGACCGTCTGCCATAAGTCTCGTGTAGTGGCGTCTATAGGGAACATTTTTCTAAATATCGGGGGAGGGGAAAAAGGCACACCGGGTCTATCCCACTCCTTACTAATAATTTCTGTAAGTCTTTTTGGTATAGGAAAGACGTCAGTACACACCGGTACCGCATAGTATCTATCCAACCTACACAATTTCTCTGGAATTGCCACCGTGTCGCAATCATTCAGAGCCGCTAATACCTCCCCTAGTAACACACGGAGGTTCTCAAGCTTAAATTTAAAATTTGAAATTTCTGAATCCGGTCTCCCCGGATCAGAACCATCACCGACAGAATGAAGCTCACCGTCCTCATGTTCTGCAAATTGTGACGCAGTATCAAGACATGGTTCTCGTGTCATCAGCGCGCTCTGTCCTTAACCCAGAGCTATCGCGTTTGCCCCTTAATTCGGGCATATTATATAATACTTCTTTCATAGCATTAGCCATATCATGTAAAGTGATTTGTAAGGGCCTAGATGTACTTGGCGTCTCAATCCTACGCATCTCCCGAGCGGGAGACGCAGGTACTGACACGTGAGGAGAGTTAGGCGGCATAACTTCCCCCTCGTTGTCTGGTGATAGTTTCTTTATCGGTACAGATTGACTTTTATTCAAAGCAATATCAATACAATTGGTACACATCGTTCTATTGGGCTCCACATTGGCTTTTGAACATGATGAACAAACAGTTTCCTCTGAATCAGACATGTTTAAACAGACTTAGCAATGAAACTAGCAAGCTTGGAAATCACTTTCAATAAGTTTACAAGCAATATAAAAAACGCTGCAGCGCTTCAAAAATAGAGATATAATTAAACAATTCTTAACAAGAAGTGTATTATTAGCAGAGGATTGCACCCATTAGCAAAAGGATGATTAACCCCTCAATACCCAAAACGGATAAAACAGATATCAATTAATATTTAACGCTTTTAATCACAGTCAAGCACACTGTCACAGATCTGCTGTGACTGATTACCTCCCTCACAAATGAATTTTGCAGACCCCTGAGCTCTCTAGAGACGTCTTGGATCAAGGAGGAAGAAGCAGGAAGACTGTGCTAGAATTTTAACTGCGCAACAAGGCGCTAAAACAAGGTCTCTCCCACTCCTATCACAACAGTGGGAGCCCTGATATAACGGTTTCCATGCAGAAAAATATGTTAGCCATGTGGAAAAAAATCATGCCCAAAGAGATTTATCACCAAAGTACCTCACAAAAACGAATAACATGCCAGTAAACGTTTTATTAAAAAACAACATTTTCCAATGTCATGCAAAGTTATCACTAAGCCTGCTACCAGTCGCTACCACTGCAGATAAGGCTTAAGTATTATTTCAGTTTTAACAGTATTTTCTCAGTCAAATTCTAGTCCCTAGAAAATAACTCGACTGCGCATACATTTATCAGCCTGATACCAGTTGCCACTACTGCATTTAAGGCTGTACTTACATCATACGGTAACAGCAGTATTTTCTTAGTCAATTCCATTCCCAGAAAATAAAGTACTGCACATACCTCATTTGCGGAGGACCCCACATGCTATCCCCAGTTTCTGAAGTTACCCCACTCCTCAGAATGTCGAGAACAGCCAGTGGATCTTAGTTACGCCTGCTAAGATCATAGAAAAAAACGCAGGCAGTTTCTTCTTCCAAATACTGCCTGAGATAGAAAAACAGCACACTCCGGTGCCATTTAAAATAACAAACTTTTGATTGAAGAATAGATAAGTAAAAACTCCAGCTCCTCTCGCGACCTCCTTCTTTGTTGAGGGTTGCAAGAGAATGACTGGATATGACATGTGAGGGGAGGAGCTATATAGCAGCTCTGCTTGGGTGATCATCTTGCAACTTCCTGTTGGGAAGGAGAATATATCCCATAAGTAATGGATGACCCGTGGACTGAACACACTTAACAAGAGAAATAGACAATATGTGGACATGCACATTTTTTTTTCTCCTAGCGCTGTAAGTAGAATAGTTGAACCATTTATTTTAAGGCAGTTTCCTGTTTTTCTCTCTCCCAATAACCACATATCAATATGATAGGTTATTATATAATTGTACACATATTAGATTAAATTATCGCCTTAAAGGGACAGTAAAGTCAAAATTAAATTTTCATGATTCCCATAGAGCATACAATTTGAAACAACTTTCCTATTTACTTCGGTTATCAATTTTGCTTAGTTCTCCTAGTATCTTTTGTTAAAGAGTAATGATAGGTACGCTCAGGCGCGTGCATGTGTCCAAAGCCATCAGGCAAAAAAACTTAAAATAATGTTATTATATAGTTGCAAACTCTGCTGTCATTGAGTCTGTAGCATTATATGGAAACTATGTATAACATTGCTATAAACATTGTTGCAATCACTACTACCAGATGGATAAAGACACGTGCACACTTCTGAGCTCACCTAGGATTACTCTTTAGCAAAGGATACCAAGAGAACTAAGCAAAATTGGTAACACAAGTATATTGGAAAGCTGTTTAAAAACAGAATTTATGTTTACCTGATAAATTACTTTCTCCAACGGTGTGTCCGGTCCACGGCGTCATCCTTACTTGTGGGATATTCTCTTCCCCAACAGGAAATGGCAAAGAGCCCAGCAAAGCTGGTCACATGATCCCTCCTAGGCTCCGCCTACCCCAGTCATTCGACCGACGTTAAGGAGGAATATTTGCATAGGAGAAACCATATGATACCGTGGTGACTGTAGTTAAGGAAAATAAATTATCAGACCTGATTAAAAAACCAGGGCGGGCCGTGGACCGGACACACCGTTGGAGAAAGTAATTTATCAGGTAAACATAAATTCTGTTTTCTCCAACATAGGTGTGTCCGGTCCACGGCGTCATCCTTACTTGTGGGAACCAATACCAAAGCTTTAGGACACGGATGAAGGGAGGGAGCAAATCAGGTCACCTAAATGGAAGGCACCACGGCTTGCAAAACCTTTCTCCCAAAAACAGCCTCAGAAGAAGCAAAAGTATCAAACTTGTAAAATTTGGTAAAAGTGTGCAGTGAAGACCAAGTCGCTGCCCTACATATCTGATCAACAGAAGCCTCGTTCTTGAAGGCCCATGTGGAAGCCACAGCCCTAGTGGAATGAGCTGTGATTCTTTCAGGAGGCTGCCGTCCGGCAGTCTCGTAAGCCAATCTGATGATGCTTTTAATCCAAAAAGAGAGAGAGGTAGAAGTTGCTTTTTGACCTCTCCTTTTACCAGAATAAACAACAAACAAGGAAGATGTTTGTCTAAAATCCTTTGTAGCATCTAAATAGAATTTTAGAGCGTGAACAACATCCAAATTGTGCAACAAACGTTCCTTCTTCGAAACTGGTTTCGGACACAAAGAAGGCACGACTATCTCCTGGTTAATGTTTTTGTTAGAAACAACTTTTGGAAGAAAACCAGGTTTAGTACGTAAAACCACCTTATCTGCATGGAACACCAGATAAGGAGGAGAACACTGCAGAGCAGATAATTCTGAAACTCTTCTGGCAGAAGAAATTGCAACCAAAAACAAAACTTTCCAAGATAATAACTTAATATCAACGGAATGTAAGGGTTCAAACGGAACCCCCTGAAGAACTGAAAGAACTAAGTTGAGACTCCAAGGGGGAGTCAAAGGTTTGTAAACAGGCTTAATTCTAACCAGAGCCTGAACAAAGGCTTGAACATCTGGCACAGCTGCCAGCTTTTTGTGGAGTAACACAGACAAGGCAGAAATCTGTCCCTTCAAGGAACTTGCAGATAATCCTTTCTCCAATCCTTCTTGAAGAAAGGATAGAATCTTAGGAATCTTTACCTTGTCCCAAGGGAATCCTTTAGATTCACACCAACAGATATATTTTTTCCATATTTTGTGGTAAATCTTTCTAGTTACAGGCTTTCTGGCCTGAACAAGAGTATCAATAACAGAATCTGAGAACCCTCGTTTTGATAAGATCAAGCGTTCAATCTCCAAGCAGTCAGCTGGAGTGAGACCAGATTCGGATGTTCGAACGGACCTTGAACAAGAAGGTCTCGTCTCAAAGGTAGCTTCCATGGTGGAGCCGATGACATATTCACCAGATCTGCATACCAAGTCCTGCGTGGCCACGCAGGAGCTATCAAGATCACCGACGCCCTCTCCTGATGGATCCTGGCTACCAGCCTGGGGATGAGAGGAAACGGCGGTAATACATAAGCTAGTTTGAAGGTCCAAGGTGCTACTAGTGCATCTACTAGAGTCGCCTTGGGATCCCTGGATCTGGACCCGTAGCAAGGAACCTTGAAGTTCTGACGAGAGGCCATCAGATCCATGTCTGGAATGCCCCACAGTTGAGTAATTTGGGCAAAGATTTCCGGATGGAGTTCCCACTCCCCCGGATGTAATGTCTGACGACTCAGAAAATCCGCTTCCCAATTTTCCACTCCTGGGATGTGGATTGCAGACAGGTGGCAGGAGTGAGTCTCCGCCCATTGAATGATTTTGGTCACTTCTTCCATCGCCAGGGAACTCCTTGTTCCCCCCTGATGGTTGATGTACGCAACAGTCGTCATGTTGTCTGATTGAAACCGTATGAACTTGGCCTTTGCTAGCTGAGGCCAAGCCTTGAGAGCATTGAATATCGCTCTCAGTTCCAGAATATTTATCGGTCGAAGAGATTCTTCCCGAGACCAAAGACCCTGAGCTTTCAGGGATCCCCAGACCGCGCCCCAGCCCATCAGACTGGCGTCGGTCGTGACAATGACCCACTCTGGTCTGCGGAAGGTCATCCCTTGTGACAGGTTGTCCAGGGACAGCCACCAACGGAGTGAGTCTCTGGTCCTCTGATTTACTTGTATCTTCGGAGACAAGTCTGTATAGTCCCCATTCCACTGACTGTCTATTATTGTTCCAAAGAAGGGAACCCTTGTCGACGGAGATAGAGAACTCTTTTCCACGTTCACTTTCCATCCGTGAGATCTGAGAAAGGCCAGGACTATGTCCGTGTGAGCCTTTGCTTGAGGAAGGGACGACGCTTGAATCAGAATGTCGTCCAAGTAAGGTACTACTGCAATGCCCCTTGGTCTTAGCACCGCTAGAAGGGACCCTAGTACCTTTGTGAAAATCCTTGGAGCAGTGGCTAATCCGAAAGGAAGCGCCACGAACTGGTAATGCTTGTCCAGGAATGCGAACCTTAGGAACCGATGATGTTCCTTGTGGATAGGAATATGTAGATACGCATCCTTTAAATCCACCGTGGTCATGAATTGACCTTCCTGGATGGAAGGAAGAATTGTTCGAATGGTTTCCATTTTGAACGATGGAACCTTGAGAAACTTGTTTAAGATCTTGAGATCTAAGATTGGTCTGAACGTTCCCTCTTTTTTGGGAACTATGAACAGATTGGAGTAGAACCCCATCCCTTGTTCTCCTAATGGAACAGGATGAATCACTCCCATTTTTAACAGGTCTTCTACACAATGTAAGAATGCCTGTCTTTTTATGTGGTCTGAAGACAATTGAGACCTGTGGAACCTCCCCCTTGGGGGAAGCCCCTTGAATTCCAGAAGATAACCTTGGGAGACTATTTCTAGTGCCCAAGGATCCAGAACATCTCTTGCCCAAGCCTGAGCGAAGAGAGAGAGTCTGCCCCCCACCAGATCCGGTCCCGGATCGGGGGCCAACATTTCATGCTGTCTTGGTAGCAGTGGCAGGTTTCTTGGCCTGCTTTCCCTTGTTCCAGCCTTGCATTGGTCTCCAGGCTGGCTTGGCTTGAGAAGTATTACCCTCTTGCTTAGAGGACGTAGCACTTGGGGCTGGTCCGTTTCTACGAAAGGGACGAAAATTAGGTTTATTTTTGGCCTTGAAAGACCTATCCTGAGGAAGGGCGTGGCCCTTACCCCCAGTGATATCAGAGATAATCTCTTTCAAGTCAGGGCCAAACAGCGTTTTCCCCTTGAAAGGAATGTTAAGGAGTTTGTTCTTGGAAGACGCATCAGCTGACCAAGATTTCAACCAAAGCGCTCTGCGCGCCACAATAGCAAACCCAGAATTCTTTGCCGCTAACCTAGCCAATTGCAAAGTGGCCTCTAGGGTGAAAGAATTAGCCAATTTGAGAGCACGGATTCTGTCCATAATCTCCTCATAAGGAGGAGAATCACTATCGATCGCCTTTACTAGCTCATCGAACCAGAAACACGCGGCTGTAGTGACAGGGACAATGCATGAAATTGGTTGTAGAAGGTAACCCTGCTGAACAAACATCTTTTTAAGCAAACCTTCTAATTTTTTATCCATAGGATCTTTGAAAGCACAACTATCTTCTATGGGTATAGTGGTGCGTTTGTTTAAAGTAGAAACCGCTCCCTCGACCTTGGGGACTGTCTGCCATAAGTCCTTTCTGGGGTCGACCATAGGAAACAATTTTTTAAATATGGGGGGAGGGACGAAAGGTATACCGGGCCTTTCCCATTCTTTATTTACAATGTCCGCCACCCGCTTGGGTATAGGAAAAGCTTCTGGGAGCCCCGGGACCTCTAGGAACTTGTCCATTTTACATAGTTTCTCTGGGATGATCAAATTCTCACAATCATCCAGAGTGGATAATACCTCCTTAAGCAGAGCGCGGAGATGTTCCAACTTAAATTTAAATGTAATCACATCGGGTTCAGCTTGTTGAGAAATTTTCCCTGAATCTGAAATTTCTCCCTCAGACAAAACCTCCCTGGCCCCCTCAGACTGGTGTAGGGGCATTTCAGAACCATTATCATCAGCGTCCTCATGCTCTTCAGTATCTAAAACAGAGCAGTCGCGCTTACGCTGATAAGTGGGCATTTTGGCTAAAATGTTTTTGATAGAATTATCCATTACAGCCGTTAATTGTTGCATAGTAAGGAGTATTGGCGCGCTAGATGTACTAGGGGCCTCCTGAGTGGGCAAGACTCGTGTAGACGAAGGAGGGAATGATGCAGTACCATGCTTACTCCCCTCACTTGAGGAATCATCTTGGGCATCATTTTCAGTGTCACATAAATCACATTTATTTAAATGAGAAGGAACCCTGGCTTCCCCACATTCAGAACACAGTCTATCTGGTAGTTCAGACATGTTAAACAGGCATAAACTTGATAACAAAGTACAAAAAACGTTTTAAAATAAAACCGTTACTGTCACTTTAAATTTTAAACTGAACACACTTTATTACTGCAATTGCTAAAAAGTATGAAGGAATTGTTCAAAATTCACCAAAATTTCACCACAGTGTCTTAAAGCCTTAAAAGTATTGCACACCAAGGCCTAGATTTAGAGTTCGGCGGTAGCCGTCAAAACCAGCGTTAGAGGCTCCTAACGCTGGTTTTGGGCGCCCGCTGGTATTTGGAGTCAGTGATTAAAGGGTCTAACGCTCACTTTTCAGCCGCGACTTTTCCATACCGCAGATCCCCCTACGCCATTTGCGTAGCCTATCTTTTCAATGGGATCTTTCTAACGCTGGTATTTAGAGTCGTTTCTGCAGTGAGCGTTAGAGCTCTAACGACAAGATTCCAGCCGCCTGAAAATAGCAGGAGTTAAGAGCTTTCTGGCTAACGCCGGTTTATAAAGCTCTTAACTACTGTACCCTAAAGTACACTAACACCCATAAACTACCTATGTACCCCTAAACCGAGGTCCCCCCACATCGCCGCCACTCGATTAAAATTTTTAACCCCTAATCTGCCGACCGCCACCTACGTTATACTTATGTACCCCTAATCTGCTGCCCCTAACACCGCCGACCCCTGTATTATATCTATTAACCCCTAACTTGCCCCCCACAACGTCGCCGCAAGCTACTTAAAATAATTAACCCCTAATCTTCCGACCGCAAATCGCCGCCACCTACGTTATCCCTATGTACCCCTAATCTGCTACCCCTAACATCGCCGACCCCTATGTTATATTTATTAACCCCTAATCTGCCCCCCACAACGTCGCCGACACCTACCTACACTTATTAACCCCTAATCTGCCGAGCGGACCTGAGCGCTACTATAATAAAGTTATTAACCCCTAATCCGCCTCACTAACCCTATCATAAATAGTATTAACCCCCAATCTGCCCTCCCTAACATCGCCGACACCTACCTTCAATTATTAACCCCTAATCTGCCGACCGGAGCTCACCGCTATTCTAATAAATGTATTAACCCCTAAAGCTAAGTCTAACCCTAACACTAACACCCCCCTAAGTTAAATATAATTTTTATCTAACGAAATAAATTAACTCTTATTAAATAAATAATTCCTATTTAAAGCTAAATACTTACCTGTAAAATAAATCCTAATATAGCTACAATATAAATTATAATTATATTATACCTATTTTAGGATTAATATTTATTTTACAGGCAACTTTGTAATTATTTTAACCAGGTACAATAGCTATTAAATAGTTAAGAACTATTTAATAGTTACCTAGTTAAAATAATTACAAATTTACCTGTAAAATAAATCCTAACCTAAGATATAATTAAACCTAACACTACCCTATCAATAAAATAATTAAATAAACTACCTACAATTACCTACAATTAACCTAACACTACACTATCAATAAATTAATTAAACACAATTGCTACAAATAAATAACATTAAATAAACTATCTAAAGTACAAAAAATAAAAAAGAACTAAGTTACAGAAAATAATAAAATATTTACAAACATAAGAAAAATATTACAACAATTTTAAACTAATTACACCTACTCTAAGCCCCCTAATAAAATAACAAAGCCCCCCAAAATAAAAAATTCCCTACCCTATTCTAAAATACAAATATTACAAGCTCTTTTACCTTACCAGCCCTGAACAGGGCCCTTTGCGGGGCATGCCCCAAGAATTTCAGCTCTTTTGCCTGTAAAAAAAAACATACAATACCCCCCCCCAACATTACAACCCACCACCCACATACCCCTAATCTAACCCAAACCCCCCTTAAATAAACCTAACACTACCCCCCTGATGATCTTCCTACCTTGTCTTCACCATGCCAGGTTCACCGATCCGTCCTGGCTCCAAGATCTTCATCCAACCCAAGCGGGGGCTAGACATCCACTGAAGAAGTCCAGAAGAGGGTCCAAAGTCTTCCTCCTATCCGGCAAGAAGAGGACATCCGGACCGGCAAACATCTTCTCCAAGCGGCATCTTCTATCTTCTTCCATCCGATGACGACCGGCTCCATCTTGAAGACCTCCAGCGCGGATCCATCCTCTTCTTCCGACGACTAGACGACGAATGACGGTTCCTTTAAGGGACGTCATCCAAGATGGCGTCCCTCGAATTCCGATTGGCTGATAGGATTCTATCAGCCAATCGGAATTAAGGTAGGAATTTTCTGATTGGCTGATGGAATCAGCCAATCAGAATATAGTTCAATCCGATTGGCTGATCCAATCAGCCAATCAGATTGAGCTCGCATTCTATTGGCTGATCGGAACAGCCAATAGAATGCGAGCTCAATCTGATTGGCTGATTGGATCAGCCAATCGGATTGAACTATATTCTGATTGGCTGATTCCATCAGCCAATCAGAAAATTCCTACCTTAATTCCGATTGGCTGATAGAATCCTATCAGCCAATCGGAATTCGAGGGACGCCATCTTGGATGACGTCCCTTAAAGGAACCGTCATTCGTCGTCTAGTCGTCGGAAGAAGAGGATGGATCCGCGCTGGAGGTCTTCAAGATGGAGCCGGTCGTCATCGGATGGAAGAAGATAGAAGATGCCGCTTGGAGAAGATGTTTGCCGGTCCGGATGTCCTCTTCTTGCCGGATAGGAGGAAGACTTTGGACCCTCTTCTGGACTTCTTCAGTGGATGTCTAGCCCCCGCTTGGGTTGGATGAAGATCTTGGAGCCAGGACGGATCGGTGAACCTGGCATGGTGAAGACAAGGTAGGAAGATCATCAGGGGGGTAGTGTTAGGTTTATTTAAGGGGGGTTTGGGTTAGATTAGGGGTATGTGGGTGGTGGGTTGTAATGTTGGGGGGGGGTATTGTATGTTTTTTTTTACAGGCAAAAGAGCTGAAATTCTTGGGGCATGCCCCGCAAAGGGCCCTGTTCAGGGCTGGTAAGGTAAAAGAGCTTGTAATATTTGTATTTTAGAATAGGGTAGGGAATTTTTTATTTTGGGGGGCTTTGTTATTTTATTAGGGGGCTTAGAGTAGGTGTAATTAGTTTAAAATTGTTGTAATATTTTTCTTATGTTTGTAAATATTTTATTATTTTCTGTAACTTAGTTCTTTTTTATTTTTTGTACTTTAGATAGTTTATTTAATGTTATTTATTTGTAGCAATTGTGTTTAATTAATTTATTGATAGTGTAGTGTTAGGTTAATTGTAGGTAATTGTAGGTAGTTTATTTAATTATTTTATTGATAGGGTAGTGTTAGGTTTAATTATATCTTAGGTTAGGATTTATTTTACAGGTAAATTTGTAATTATTTTAACTAGGTAACTATTAAATAGTTCTTAACTATTTAATAGCTATTGTACCTGGTTAAAATAATTACAAAGTTGCCTGTAAAATAAATATTAATCCTAAAATAGGTATAATATAATTATAATTTATATTGTAGCTATATTAGGATTTATTTTACAGGTAAGTATTTAGCTTTAAATAGGAATTATTTATTTAATAAGAGTTAATTTATTTCGTTAGATAAAAATTATATTTAACTTAGGGGGGTGTTAGTGTTAGGGTTAGACTTAGCTTTAGGGGTTAATACATTTATTAGAATAGCGGTGAGCTCCGGTCGGCAGATTAGGGGTTAATAATTGAAGGTAGGTGTCGGCGATGTTAGGGAGGGCAGATTAGGGGTTAATACTATTTATGATAGGGTTAGTGAGGCGGATTAGGGGTTAATAACTTTATTATAGTAGCGCTCAGGTCCGCTCGGCAGATTAGGGGTTAATAAGTGTAGGTAGGTGTCGGCGACGTTGTGGGGGGCAGATTAGGGGTTAATAAATATAACATAGGGGTCGGCGATGTTAGGGCAGCAGATTAGGGGTACATAGGGATAACGTAGGTGGCGGCGGTTTACGGAGCGGCAGATTAGGGGTTAAAAGTGTAATGCAGGGGTCAGCGATAGCGGGGGCGGCAGATTAGGGGTTAATAAGTGTAAGGTTAGGGGTGTTTAGACTCGGGGTACATGTTAGGGTGTTAGGTGCAGACTTAGGAGGTGTTTCCCCATAGGAAACAATGGGGCTGCGTTAGGAGCTGAACGCTGCTTTTTTGCAGGTGTTAGGTTTTTTTTCAGCTCAAACAGCCCCATTGTTTCCTATGGGAGAATCGTGCACGAGCACGTTTTTGATGCCGGCCGCGTCCGTAAGCAACTCTGGTATCGAGAGTTGCATTTGCGGTAAAAATGCTCTACGCTCCTTTTTTGGAGCCTAACGCAGCATTTGTTTGAACTCTCGATACCAGAGTTAAATTTATGGTGCGGCCAGAAAAAAACCCGCGGAGCGTTAACAGCCCTTTTACCGCCGAACTCTAAATCTAGGCCCAAATTTGGAAGCTTTAACCCTTAAAATAACGGAACCGGAGCCGTTTTTAACTTTAACCCCTTTACAGTCCCTGGTATCTGCTTTGCTGAGACCCAACCAAGCCCAAAGGGGAATACGATACCAAATGACGCCTTCAGAAAGTCTTTTCTATGTATCAGAGCTCCTCACACATGCGACTGCATGTCATGCCTCTCAAAAACAAGTGCGCAATACCGGCACGAAAATGAGGCTCTGACTATGATTAGGGAAAGCCCCTAAAGAATAAGGTGTCTAAAACAGTGCCTGACGATATTATTTTACCAAAATACCCAGATTAAATGATTCCTCAAGGCTAAATATGTGTAATATATGAATCGATTTAGCCCAGAAAATGTCTACAGTCTTAATAAGCCCTTGTGAAGCCCTTATTTACTGTCTGAATAAAAATGGCTTACCGGATCCCATAGGGAAAATGACAGCTTCCAGCATTACATCGTCTTGTTAGAATGTGTCATACCTCAGGCAGCAAAAGACTGCTCACTGTTCCCCCAACTGAAGTTAATTCCTCTCAACAGTCCTGTGTGGAACAGCCATGGATTTTAGTAACGGTTGCTAAAATCATTTTCCTCTTACAAACAGAAATCTTCATCTCTTTTCTGTTTCAGAGTAAATAGTACATACCAGCACTATTTTAAAATAACAAACTCTTGATTGAATAATAAAAACTACAGTTAAACACTAAAAAACTCTAAGCCATCTCCGTGGAGATGTTGCCTGTACAACGGCAAAGAGAATGACTGGGGTAGGCGGAGCCTAGGAGGGATCATGTGACCAGCTTTGCTGGGCTCTTTGCCATTTCCTGTTGGGGAAGAGAATATCCCACAAGTAAGGATGACGCCGTGGACCGGACACACCTATGTTGGAGAAATGTCATGCTCTATCCAATTCATAAGTTTACTTTTGACTTTACTGTCCCTTTAACACAATGGCACATTGTTATTTTCTAATTCACTTTCCCATATTAATATAGTTTCTGTAAAATGATACACACTAAGGGGCCGAATTATAAAGCTCCGACCTTTGACCTTTTATACACACACACTAATTACAAGCAAATAGATCACAGGTGAGGATGGTTACCTTTAATAGCCATTCAAACCCCTATGTGTCAACTTGTGTGCATGTTATCATAACAGCAGTCTAAAGACCGCTGCTCCATAACTGGTCCGCCTGCTCTATACGATCGGGCTGATTGACACCCCCTGCTAGCAGCCGATTGGCAGCGAATTTGCAGAGGGCGGCATTGCACAAGCAGTTCACAAAAACTGCTTGTGCAATTATAAATGCCGAAAGCGTATGCTGTCTGCATTTATCAATGTGCAGCGAACATGATCCGCTACATCATATCATGTCCATCCACACTTTAATAAATCAACCCCTAAGAGTAGTGTTGCATAGATTCTTTTATTTTATGGTTCTATGGGGTGGGGGACGACGATTATGAGTCCACATATAATGCTTGTAGATCCCATGGTTCACGTTTATGCCTTAGTTTGCTATGTGTAGGGGAGGGATATTATGTATTTTTGAGTCAGTTTTTTAGGGCAATATAACCAATTAGGGTTATTATTATTTTCTTTTTTGTTTGATAACTTAAAGGTGACACATCTAGTTGATCATAGAAGTGTTATAGGTAATGATGGAGTTTTTTTTTTAACACAAATTATGCATTAACATTCCACTGGGTATAATGGTGACACACTAAATATTGATTAGTGTTGGGGGTACACATATTGCCTAAGACCTATACAGTATGTATAGCACTGCATACATAGCAAGCACCGTTTTTTGAGGGTCATGGTTTCCCATAAAGGTTTTTAGACACCCAAAGCCTATTGGTCTGATACTTTGATGCACTGTATTTGTCACATGACCTTATAATAACATAGGGACATTGTGTCCTGTGTGTATGAGTGGATACAATTGGGAAGCACAGAGTGGATTCAATTTCCACATTTTTATATATTTTAGTTATAATCTTTATGGTCATATTGATAGTGTATGTGATTGTGTTATATGTGATTCACATAATGGGTTTTAATCAAGTGCTGTACTAAAAGGGCGGGGGTGTCCTACTCACTTTTTTTTTACACAAGCCCCATTGGTAATACAGTATGATTCATCAATCATGTAACCTTTTAGCGAGCAATGGGACACAGCGCCCTCCGTGTATGAGTGCTGGCCTTGCTTGAATGATATTTATGGAGCCCGTATGTTTTCATATCTTACACCCCTCAAACCCGCTTGTCTATTAAACACACATCAATGCTGTTCTAATGATGTTTATAGTATGATTATTGTAGGGGTATGGGGCAGGTAAGTGAAGAGCTGGGTTCATGTTTGTCAATGCCACACAGCTGGGCTCTTTAATTAGGATTTTTATGATTGGCTGTTACTCTTATTTAAGGTAGCTTGATGCATTTGTTAAAGGGATATTCCAGCCAAAATTGGAAACCACATGGGTGCATTTAGGTATTGAACAGAAGCAATTTTGTAATATACATGCATTAGCAAAAATGCTTCTAATAAAAGCTATAGCCGTTTCAAAAGTGTATTTAAGTATGCACCGTGCACCAGCATTTTAAACAAAGCACTTGCTCAGAGAGCCTAAAGTGCTTGTACCATCTGGTTATGACTCAATTTGTTAATTGCCGACATGATACAAGCCCCAGTGATGATCTAAGCAGCTGCATTATTTAAAATGTGGGTGCAGTGACAATATCTATCTATGCTTCACATGAACGTGCAGTGATAACTTTTACTAGAAGCATTTTAGCTAATACATATATATTGCAAATATGTTTCTATTTAAAGATTTAATTAATCTATGTGCATTTAAATTTTGACTGGAATGTCCCTTTAAACATGCCTGATGAAATGGCTTGCAAGCCGAGAAATGCGGTACATGTGGGGGGATACATTTTGTACAGTTCCCCTCTTATTGTATACATTGGTTTGACTGGTTTAATTGATGTTTTATTAAACCTTGATTTTACACTATAACCAGTATAAGTGTACAATTCTTCTACTACCTTTGAATTAGGACTTGATACGTAGAACAGTCTTAAGAGTGGTGGCAGCAGCTGGGGCCTGTGAATCTCCAGAATGCTTTTATCAGCACATTAAGGTATCTATATGTGCGTACCCTGTATATTCATTTTAATGGAACTACTGATATGCACATGAGGTGCCCTCATTGTTTGTCTATAGATGCAGTACAATAAGGATTTTACACCTCAAGTTTATTTTCTGCTTAAAATCTATACACTCTCAGCAGTTTGTTTGTTTTACAGATTTAATATGGTTTTAAAATGTGACATTGACTATACTGGGAATGAATCTAGATATGTTTTGAGCTTTAGTTATTGCTTATTCCTTGCACAAAAAAATGTTTGACATAAAATTGAAACATAGGAATTCAGTTTTAATATGAAAATGTTCTTCATATTTAGAACTGTAAGACATTCAGTTGAGTTTACAACTCTTTTGTTGCCATTACTCTTGAGGATACCAGAAACAGGAATTTCCACACTGAGCGATGGATAAGCCTTGACTTTTTCTACACATACACAAACGTCTCTGCAGGACCTGTAATATAAATGCTTTTGTACCACTTCCCTTGGTTAAAATTTTCCTTATAGAAGTTGTCTCCACATGCAGATCCAAGATCTTTAGTAAGACTATTTTTAAAAAGTTTTTATTTGGATTTTTCACATCCTTAAATGATTCGCAAAATATATTAAACAGGGACTTCCCACTCAAATAATGGACACTGTACACTTTTCAAATAAAATAAAAAAATAAAAATAAAGACAAGCTGCAGCCACACATCACAGAGGCTGATCTGTCAGACCAGTCACATAGGCCATGGCTGGTACCCCCTACTTTATCCCACTGGTTTTAAATGAGTGATTAAGAACAGTGGGGTCAGCTGTCAGTAGGATTATGATAGAACCACCAACAGCTTATAGTCTCATACTTACATCTGTGGAACAAAGTCAACAAACTGCAGGAATGAAGGACAGAGTGGACACGGAAGTGTGCAGAAAGAACATGAAGCTATAAAAGAAATGACATTTGACTACACTGAATGAAAGAGAAGGCCACCCTCAGAGAACACCCTGGAAAGGATGTGGGGTGGTCTGTCTCGATAGACTTATCTGTCCGGAAGCAGTCTAAATGGGGTTTTAGGCAGAAGAGGAAAGAAAAAAAGAGGAAGGTTATTTTGTGAAATGAAGGGGAGACATTGATTCTGAGGTGGGCTGGAAGGTGTTGGCAAGAGTCCAGTGGTTCTTGTTGACAAAATAAGAAGGGTGATGAGAACACTCTGTCTTGAGAGGGAAAGGAGGGCATTCATTCTGATGGGAAGAATGTAAGAACAAAGATGAGCATCCGGTATACAGAAAGATTAATCCTGTGATCCACTAAGCAGGAGGATTGAGTCTTGTGCTTGACCACCAACTTCTCACAGATTGTCCCCTTAACCTCCACCCTTAAATGCCTAGCAGCCAGGAAGAGGCAGGTAATTCTGACAAATCACAGTCTTTAATTGTTCATTTAAATCAGAATGAAGGTTGAGGGGGCTGCTGATGACAGAATAAAGTGATGAGACAAAATGGCAGCCTGTGAAACAAGTCTGCAAAGGCAATGGTGCGAGGCTGGGGCTGTGCACAGTAAAATAACAGTCAGAAACCCCGCACTGTGCATCCTGCTGTTACTCTATGGTTAAAATTCATCACTCTCTGTTGCATGTAGCTGAGTGTCATCTGCGTCTGTCATGCTGCTCTCTTGCGATTCATCAGTGCCCACTTTTAAAAAAAAAAAAAAACAAGACAAACAATAGTTATTTAATTATCTTTGTTTACTACACTCCCTCAAACTACAAATGATACTCCCCCTCTCAAATCACTCAGAACATTTCCACTCCTACCCAAACAGACAAATCCACTGACATATACACACACATTTACAACCTTTTTCCCCATGTGCATACAACTTCAGGACATCATGGCAAGGAAGAATGGTTTGACATACTACAATTGTCCTGTTATAAACATGAAATATGTATAAAACATATTTTTGACTGTAGTATCTTCCAAAGCTTGCAGATTTTGTCTTCTGTAATCATGAAATAGTCAGAAACAATACATCCACAAAACAAAAATCTATATCAGATAAAGAAACGCACGTGAACCTGTTAGGCTACACCCCATTCATGGGGCATTAAGTTATATATGCAACCCTCTAATCCTTTAAATGTATAGTTTTTAAACATTTCTGGTACGCCCTTGGTGAAGATCTGGACATGAACTTGGTTTTGCTATGTTACATTGTCCCATTTTCTCAAACTATTAGCTTATTGCTAAAAACATCCCCATCTTCCACGCCTCTTGAATGTTAAGTATGACAGTCAGTCAAAAGCATAAGGTTATAGGGTAAAAAAACCCACGTGCTTTTGCTACTGGGCATGTGCAATGACATCCCCAACATTCACTTTATATTAAAGTACCAAAAATACATGTATGACCCAAAAAGGCATACACTAATGTTGATTAGAAATCTCAGCAAATATATTTTATTCTTCTTTGGCTAATGTTAGGAGATTCTACACAAATGGGTTAAAGTATCTGTTGAAGACCAAGAAAACATAATTTATGCTTACCTGATAAATTTATTTCTCTTGTAGTGTATCCAGTGCACGGATCATCCATTACTTGTGGGATATTCTCCTTCCCAACAGGAAGTTGCAAGAGGATCACCCACAGCAGAGCTGTTATATAGCTCCTCCCCCAGCTGTCATATCCAGTCATTCGACCGAAAACAAACAGAGAAAGGAGAAACCATAGGGTGCAGTGGTGACTGTAGTTTAATTAAAATTTAGACCTGCCTTAAAAGGACAGGGCGGGCCGTGGACTGGATACACTACAAGAGAAATAAATTTATCGGGTAAGCATAAATTATGTTTTCTCTTGTTAAGTGTATCCAGTCCACGGATCATCCATTACTTGTGGGATACCAATACCAAAGCTAAAGTACACGGATGATGGGAGGGACAAGGCAGGATTAAGCGGAAGGAACCACTGCCTGAAGAACCTTTCTCCCAAAAACAGCCTCCGAAGAAGCAAAAGTATCAAATATGTAAAATTTGGAAAAGGTGTGAAGCAAAGACCAAGTCGCAGCCTTGCAAATCTGTTCAACAGAGGCCTCATTTTTAAAGGCCCAGGTGGAAGCCACAGCTCTAGTAGAATGAGCTGTAATCCTTTCAGGGGGCTGCTGTCCAGCAGTCTCATAGGCTAGGCGTATTACGCTCCGAAGCCAAAAGGAAAGAGAGGTTGCCGAAGCTTTTTGACCTCTCCTCTGTCCAGAGTAAACGACAAACAGGGAAGATGTTTGACGAAAATCCTTAGTAGCTTGTAAGTAAAACTTCAAGGCACGGACTACGTCCAGATTATGTAAAAGACGTTCCTTCTTTGAAGAAGGATTAGGACACAATGATGGAACAACAATCTCTTGATTGATATTCTTGTTAGAAACCACCTTAGGTAAAAACCCAGGTTTGGTACGCAGAACTACCTTATCTGCATGAAAAATCAGATAAGGAGAATCACATTGTAAGGCAGATAGCTCAGAGACTCTCCGAGCCGAGGAAATAGCCATCAAAAACAGAACTTTCCAAGATAAAAGTTTAATATCAATGGAATGAAGGGGTTCAAACGGAACTCCTTGAAGAACCTTAAGAACCAAGTTTAAGCTCCACGGGGGAGCAACAGGTTTAAACACAGGCTTAATTCTAACCAAAGCCTGGCAAAATGCCTGGACGTCTGGAACCTCTGCCAGACGCTTGTGCAAAGGAATAGACTGAGCAAAAATCTGTCCCTTTAAGGAACTAGCTGATAATCCTTTGTCCAAGCCCTCTTGGAGAAAGGACAATATTCTAGGAATCCTAACCTTACTCCATGAGTAATTCTTGGATTCACACCAATAAAGATATTTACTCCATATCTTGTGGTAGATTTTCCTGGTAACAGGCTTTCGTGCCTGTATTAAAGTATCAATGACTGACTCGGAGAAGCCACGCTTTGATAGAATCAAGCGTTCAATCTCCATGCAGTCAGTCTCAGAGAAATTAGATTTGGATGATTGAAATGACCTTGTATCAGAAGGTCCTGTCTTAGAGGCAGAGTCCATGGTGGAAAGGATGACATGTCCACTAGGTCTGCATACCAAGTCCTGCGTGGCCACGCAGGCGCTATCAGAATCACCGATGCTCTCTCCTGTTTGATTTTGGCAATCAGTCGAGGGAGCAGAGGAAACGGTGGAAACACATAAGCCAGGTTGAAGAACCAAGTCGCTGCTAGAGCATCTATCAGCGTCGCTTCTGGGTCCCTGGACCTGGATCCGTAACAAGGAAGCTTGGCGTTCTGGCGAGACGCCATGAGATCCAACTCTGGTTTGCCCCAACAATGAATCAATTGAGCAAACACCTCCGGATGGAGTTCCCACTCCCCTGGATGGAAAGTCTGACGACTTAGAAAATCCGCCTCCCAGTTCTCCACGCCTGGGATATGGATTGCTGACAGGTGGCAAGAGTGGTACTCTGCCCAGCAAATTATTTTTGAGATTTCTAACATCGCTAGGGAACTCCTGGTTCCCCCTTGATGGTTGATGTAAGCCACAGTCGTGATGTTGTCCGACTGAAATCTGATGAACCTCAGTGTTGCTAACTGAGGCCAAGCTAGAAGAGCATTGAATATTGCTCTTAACTCCAGAATATTTATTGGAAGGAGTTTCTCCTCCTGAGTCCACGATCCCTGTGCCTTCAGGGAGTTCCAGACTGCATCCCAACCTAGAAGGCTGGCATCCGTTGTTACAATTGTCCAATCTGGCCTGCGAAAGGTCATACTCTTGGACAGGTGTACCCGAGACAACCACCAGAGAAGAGAATCTCTGGTCTCTTGATCCAGATTTAGCAGAGGGGACAAATCTGTGTAATCCCCATTCCACTGACTCAGCATGCATAATTGCAGCGGTCTGAGATGAAGGCGCGCAAATGGCACTATGTCCATTGCCGCTACCATTAAGCCGATTACCTCCATACACTGAGTTACCGAAGGGCGCAGAATGGAGTGAAGAACACGGCAAGCATTTAGAAGTTTTGATAACCTGGACTCCGTCAGGTAAATTTTCATTTCTACAGAATCTATAAGAGTCCCTAAGAAGGAGACTCTTGTGAGTGGGGATAGAGAACTCTTTTCCTCGTTCACTTTCCACCCGTGCGACCTCAGGAATGCCAGAACTATCTCTGTATGAGACTTGGCAACTTGAAAGCTTGATGCCTGTATCAGGATGTCGTCTAGATACGGAGCCACCGCTATGCCTCGCGGTCTTAGAACCGCCAGAAGTGAGCCCAGAACCTTTGTAAAGATTCTCGGGGCTGTAGCCAACCCGAAGGGAAGAGCTACAAATTGGTAATGCCTGTCTAGAAAGGCAAACCTTAGAAACCGATGATGATCTTTGTGAATCGGTATGTGAAGGTAGGCATCCTTTAAGTCCACTGTGGTCATGTACTGACCTTCTTGGATCATGGGTAGGATGGTCCGAATAGTTTCCATTTTGAAAGATGGAACTCTGAGGAATTTGTTTAAGATCTTTAGATCCAAAATTGGTCTGAAGGTTCCCTCTTTTTTGGGAACCACAAACAGATTTGAATAAAAACCCTGTCCTTGTTCCGTCCGCGGAACTGGATGGATCACTCCCATAACTAGGAGGTCTTGCACACAGCGTAGGAATGCCTCTTTCTTTATCCGATTTGCAGATAGCCTTGAATGATGAAATCACCCTTGTGGAGGGGAAGCTTTGAAGTCCAGAAGATATCCCTGAGATATGATCTCCAACGCCCAGGGATCCTGAACATCTCTTGCCCACGCCTGGGCGAAGAGAGAAAGTCTGCCCCCTACTAGATCCGTCGCCGGATAGGGGGCCGTTCCTTCATGCTGTCTTAGAGGCAGCAGCAGGCTTTCTGGCCTGCTTGCCTTTGTTCCAGGACTGGTTAGGTTTCCAGGCCTGCTTAGATTGAGCAAAAGTTCCCTCTTGTTTTGAAGCGGAGGAAGTTGATGCTGCACCTGCCTTGAAATTTCGAAAGGCACGAAAATTAGACTGTTTGGCCTTTGCTTTGGCCCTGTCGTGAGGAAGGGTGTGACCCTTACCTCCAGTAATGTCAGCAATAATTTCCTTCAAACCAGGCCCGAATAAGGTCTGCCCCTTGAAAGGAATGTTGAGTCATTCAGACTTCAAAGTCACGTCAGCTGACCAGGATTTAAGCCATAGCGCCCTACGCGCCTGGATGGCGAATCCGGAATTCTTAGCCGTTAGTTTAGTCAAGTGAAAAATGGCATCAGAAACAAATGAGTTAGCTAGCTTAAGTGTTCTAAGCTTGTCAATAATTTCAGTCAATGGAGCTGTATGGATGGCCTCTTCCAGGGCCTCAAACCAGAATGCCGCCGCGGCCGTGACAGGCGAAATGCATGCAAGGGGCTGTAAAATAAAACCTTGTTGAATAAACATTTTCTTAAGGTAACCCTCCAATTTTTTATCCATTGGATCTGAAAAAGCACAACTGTCCTCAACCGGGATAGTAGTACGCTTTGCTAAAGTAGAAACTGCTCCCTTCACCTTAGGGACCGTCTGCCATAAGTCCCGTGTATTGGCGTGGAAACATTTTTCTAAATATAGGAGGTGGGGAAAAAGGCACACCCGGTCTATCCCACTACTTGCTAATAATTTCTGTAAGCCTTTTAGGTATAGGAAAAACATCAGTACACACACCGGCACCGCATAGTATTTATCCAGCCTACACAATTTCTCTGGTACTGCAACTGTGTTACAGTCATTCAGAGCAGCTAATACCTCCCCAAGCAACACACGGAGGTTCTCAAGCTTAAATTTAAAATTAGAAATCTCTGAATCAGGTTTCCCCGAATCAGAGATGTCACCCACAGACTGAAGCTCTCCGTCCTCATGATCTGCATATTGTGATGCAGTATCAGACATGGCCCTTACAGCATCTGCACGCTCTGTATTTCTCCTAACCCCAGAGCAATCGCGCTTGCCTCTTAATTCAGGCAACCTGGATAATACCTCTGACAGGGTATTATTCATGATTGCAGCCATGTCCTGCATGGTAATCGCTATGGGCGAGTTAGTCGGCATAACTTCCCCCTCGTCAGAATCTTCTGGTGATATTTCTTTTACATTTAAAGACTGATCTTTACTGTTTAAGGTGAAATCAATACATTTAGTACACATTCTCCTATGGGGCTCCACCATGGCTTTCAAACATAATGAACAAGTAGTTTCCTCTGTGTCAGACATGTTTAAACAGACTAGCAATGAGACTAGCAAGCTTGGAAAACACTTTAAACAAGTTTACAAGCAATATAAAAAACGTTACTGCAACTTTAAGAAACACAAATTTTGTCAAAATTTGAAATAACAGTGAAAAAAGGCAGTTACACTAACGAAATTTTTACAGTGTATGTAACAAGTTAGCAGAGCATTGCACCCACTTGCAAATGGATGATTAACCCCTTAATACCCAAAACAGAATAATAAATGACAAAAACGTTTTTTTCAAACAGTCACAACAACTGCCACAGCCCTACTGTGGCTTTTTACCTCCCTCAAAAACGACTTTGAAGCCTTTTGAGCCCTCCAGAGATGTCCTGGATCATGCAGGAAGAAGCTGGATGTCTGTGTCTGTAATTTTTGCTGTGCAAAAAACCGGCAAAATAGGCCCCTCCCACTCATATTACAACAGTGGAAAGCCTAAGGAAGCTGTTTCTAGGCAAAATTCAAGCCAGCCATGTGGAAAAAAACTAGGCCCCAATAAGTTTTATCACCAAATACATATAAAAACGATTACACATGCCAGCAAACGTTTTATATTACATTTTTATAAGAGTATGTATCTCTATTAATAAGCCTGATACCAGTCGCTCTCACTGCATTTAAGGCTTAACTTACATTAGTTCGGTATCAGCAGCATTTTCTAGCAAATTCCATCCCTAGAAAAATATTTTAACTGCACATACCTTATTGCAGGAAAACCTGCACGCCATTCCCTCTCTGAAGTTACCTCACTCCTCAGAATATGTGAGAACAGCCATGGATCTTAGTTACTTCTGCTAAGATCATAGAAAACGCAGGCAGATTCTTCTTCTAAATACTGCCTGAGATAAACAGTACACTCCGGCACCATTTAAAAAACATAATTTATGCTTACCTGATAAATTCCTTTCTTCTGTAGTGTGATCAGTCCACGGGTCATCATTACTTCTGGGATATTACTCCTCCCCAACAGGAAGTGCAAGAGGATTCACCCAGCAGAGCTGCATATAGCTCCTCCCCTCTACGTCACTCCCAGTCATTCGGCCAAGGACCAACGAGAAAGGAAAAGCCAAGGGTGAAGTGGTGACTGGAGTATAAATTAAAAAATATTTACCTGCCTTAAAAATAGGGCGGGCCGTGGACTGATCACACTACAGAAGAAAGGAATTTATCAGGTAAGCATAAATTATGTTTTCTTCTGTTAAGTGTGATCAGTCCACGGGTCATCATTACTTCTGGGATACCAATTCCAAAGCAAAAGTACACGGATGACGGGAGGGATAGGCAGGCTCTTTATACAGAAGGAACCACTGCCTGAAGAACCTTTCTCCCAAAAATAGCCTCCGATGAAGCAAAAGTGTCAAATTTGTAAAATTTGGAAAAAGTATGAAGCGAAGACCAAGTTGCAGCCTTGCAAATCTGTTCAACAGAGGCCTCATTCTTGAAGGCCCAAGTGGAAGCCACAGCTCTAGTACAATGAGCTGTAATTCTTTCAGGAGGCTGCTTGTCCAGCAGTCTCATAAGCTAAACGAATTATGCTACGAAGCCAAAAAGAAAGAGAGGTAGCGGAAGCTTTTTGACCTCTCCTCTGCCCAGAGTAAATGACAAACAGAGAAGACGTTTGTCGAAATTCCTTAGTTGCCTGTAAGTAAAATTTTAGAGCACGGACTACATCCAGGTTGTGCAGTAGACGTTCCTTCTTTGAAGAAGGATTTGGGCATAAAGAAGGAACAACAATCTCTTGATTGATATTCCTGTTAGTAACTACCTTAGGTAAGAACCCAGGTTTAGTACGCAGGACTACCTTATCCGAATGAAAAATCAAATAAGGAGAATCACAATGTAAGGCTGATAATTCAGAGACTCTTCGAGCCGAGGAAATAGCCATTAAAAAATAGAACTTTCCAAGATAACAACTTTATATCAATGGAATGAAGGGGTTCAAACGGAACGCCCTGTAAAACATTAAGAACAAGGTTTAAACTCCATGGTGGAGCAACAGTTTTAAACACAGGCTTAATCCTGATCAAAGCCTGACAAAAAGCCTGGACGTCAGGAACTTCTGACAGACGTTTGTGTAACAGAATGGACAGAGCTGAGATCTGTCCCTTTAATGAACTAGCAGATAAACCCTTTTCTAAACCTTCTTGTAGAAAAGACAATATCCTAGGAATCCTAACCTTACTCCAAGAGTAACCTTTGGATTCACACCAATATAGGTATTTACGCCATATCTTATGGTAAATCTTTCTGGTAACAGGTTTCCTAGCCTGTATTAAGGTATCAATAACTGACTCAGAAAACCCACGTCTTGATAAAATCAAGCGTTCAATTTCCAAGCAGTCAGCTTCAGAGAAGTTAGATTTTGATGTTTGAAGGGACCCTGTATCAGAAGGTCCTGTTTCAGAGGTAGAGACCAAGGTGGACAGGATGACATGTCCACCAGGTCTGCATACCAAGTCCTGCGTGGCCACGCAGGTGCTATTAGAATCACTGATGCTCTCTCTTGTTTGATTCTGGCAATCAATCGAGGAAGCAACGGGAAGGGTGGAAACACGTAAGCCATCCTGAAGTCCCAAGGTGCTGTCAGAGCATCTATCAGGACTGCTCCTGGATCCCTGGATCTGGACCCGTAACGAGGAAGCTTGGCGTTCTGTCGAGACGCCATGAGATCTATCTCTGGTTTGCCCCAACGTCGCAGTATTTGGGCAAAGACCTCCGGATGAAGTTCCCACTCCCCCGGATGAAAAGTCTGACGACTTAAGAAATCCGCCTCCCAGTTCTCCACTCCCGGGATGTGGATTGCTGACAGGTGGCAAGAGTGAGACTCTGCCCAGAGAATTATCTTTGATACTTCCATCATAGCTAGGGAGCTTCTTGTCCCTCCCTGATGGTTGATGTAAGCTACAGTCGTGATG